>NW_004524696.1:7855542-7857813 GCF_000260255.1 Octodon degus | reverse complement strand
CTTTTGATGTGAAAAAACTTCTCAGTAAGAGCAGGTCCCAGTTGTTAAGTCTTTCAACTGTTACCCGTGCGATTTGATTTCTGTCCATGAACTCTTTGCGTACCCCTATGTCTTCAAGAGTTCCTCCTACTTTCTCTTCCAGGAAATTTAGTGTCTCTGCTTTAATGTTTAGATCTTTAATCCATTTTGACTTTAGTTTATACTGTGACTTTAGATGATCAGAACTTTCTGAATAAATTATTAGTGGAGAATTACTTATAATTCATGAGTTATTTCATAGTGTTGTCTTATGTCATTGTTCAATAATCATTTAATTTACCAAGAACTTAGAAGTTTTCTTTTTTTGATAAAATGTAGGCTTGTTAAGTGAAGGGAACATGACTTGTCCTTGATGGGACAACTCCTGCAGACAGGCATAGAGTGCCTGACGTTAACTGGCAGCTTAGTTTACATGGCCATGATGAGTCCAGAGAAGAACATGCAGGACAGAGGGGCCACACAGATGCTTGGCTAGGGGTTCAAAAGGAGTAAAAAGCTTTAAAATACTTCTTTAGCTTTAGTAAGAAAACTCAGAGTGCGGCACTTTCATGCTACTTGATTTTGAAGGAATTGAAATGTACTACATTTATAAAGAATTAGATACGACAAAGATAAAAACTATGGACTCTTGGATCATAAAGAAAAGAATGAAAAGAGAATGAATGCCTGAATTCTTATTTTAAAAATGTAGAAAAAGTGTTCTACTTTAAAGTGAGTTGTTGATCACCTTAACAAAAATGGAAACTTAGACCCTTTCTAACTATATTATGTTACTGGTGAGCTACCTGTCCTCAATATTGAAGTATATATGCATTTGTATTTTTTTGAAGGAACTTAAAGTTTTTATTTCATCAGAGTCTTACAATAATACTATAAAATCCAAAAGGCAAATTGATTTACTCAGTATACCTCCAGGTCGATAGCTGATTTGTTAGTGGTTAGCTCTACTAGTTTGTTCTCTCAGTAGTTGGGTGGATTAGGGTCTAGTTTTAGTTAAGAGCTAGAGTCTAGCCTTACTTAGCTAATGATTTACTGGACTAGTCTATTCTATTAGTGGTTAAATGGATTAGAGTCTGATATGATAATAGCCGCAACAGAGTTTAATCTGTTAGTGATTACTGTACTACTATACATGGGCTAGAGTCTATTAGTGGTCAACTGGACTACTCTTCTGTTAGTGGTCAGGTGGACTAGACTCTATTCTGTTAGTGGCAGCTGGACTAGATTGTAGTCTACTGAAAACAGCAAAATCTACATTGTTTTCTTATTCCATCACACTGATTCAGCCCTAAAAATCTGAGTTAATGATTTTCAGTTATCAACTATAAACATAAATTTAATTGAGTGTTAGAATTTGTTCTCCGAGTTGATTGGGGAAAAGACAGCTATATGGAAAACTTTTAAGTTTCCATAGTCTGTACCTAGAAAGCTGAGGTTTTAGTACTTAATATTTACATTCTTGTGTAGCTGATACGTGTAACACATCTTAATTTCTTTTTTCGATCTCCTTTACCACCCCACTTCCTCCATCTCTTCATTGTCTTCCTGAGAAAGATTTCTCTCTACTTCCTGTTAGTGTATTTTCTATGCTACAAAATATGCTTTTATATGGAAACACAAACTCAAAACCTCCTTTATGAATATCTGACTCTTAAAAGAGCACAGTTCCAAGCCAAGCGAGTGGTTCATTCGCATAGTGCCAGGTTATTAAGAGCTTTCTGGGTGGATTTGTTGTGATACTATAAACACTCAACAGCCCAAAGGATAGACATAATCACTTTTCAAACATAATTCTGAAACCAACATCTAGAGAGAAGATTGAGAATACAGAAAAATGCCTAATTAATGTCTCCATGGACTTCTAGTTTTTGGAATGCTACATTCCATAGCAGATGGACAGGAAGTTGGTCCTCTGGTGGGGCAACAATGCCAACCAAATGAAGACACAAGTGAACATACTTCATACAGACAGCGTAAGTCCTTCTCAGCCATTTGGGAAACTTACAAATCTGTCGGCTAAATTCACAAAGGTACAATTCCAATTTTAGAATTTTGATGAGACCCCTATTTTAAATATTTGAAATAATTTTTTTCTCTGGTATGTTTACCCTTTGAAATTCAACTCAAAAGGAAAATGTGGGGATACAGATGAATGTCCATTTTGTATCTGTGTATTCAAAGTGGTTAAGATAGATATATAGTTACATTCTCTTAATGAATAGAGGGATTTGT
>NW_004524696.1:7841783-7855442 GCF_000260255.1 Octodon degus | reverse complement strand
TTCTTTGCTATCATGAAAACTTTTTCTTAGTTCAATTGTTTCAAAACATTTAATTTTTAATTAATTAGTATTTAATTTTCTGAATATTGCTTAATTTTAATTTTTGTTCTAAGATTTATACTATATCTTTGACTTACAATTTATTTAAAAGACATCATATGATATATTCTCCTAGTATTAGAAACTTGAAAAAGAAAAAAACATACAATTAACATAAAATGTAGAAAATATGCAGACCCTCCCTAATGTCACTGTTAGTACTCAACGACTTTTTTTCCAGGGTGCTACCCCTGACTATCCAGATAAACTTAGTAATATCATCCATTGTACTTCTTGTCTTTTCATAAAAGGCAAAGAGATTTTAACTCACTTGCCCTTTGGAGGGGTTTAAGGACACAGAAATAAATTAGGCATCCATGTTAAGCCAAAGCTGTCTCCCACCTTCAGGTGGTAGTCAATGAGGTGTCTCATTTCAAGTGATTGAAACTCAAATTCAAATATTATCTCTGTTTACAAAATTTTGACTTATATGTAATAGGGAGAAAGATGAACAGGCAATGGGTAATATGTGCACAACAGGGAATTAGCCATGAAAAGGTCACAATTTTGTCATTTGTAGAAAAATGAATTGATCTGGAAATTGTCATATGGAGCAAAGTAAGTCAAACTTAGAAAGGCAAATGTTACATAAAAAAGATGATAGGAAAACTATGATTAGACAAGAGGAAGGGAGGAAAAGGGAAGAAGTGAGGTCCATGGTAGATAACAGGGGGCAGGAATATAATCAAAATACATTGAACCCAAGAAAAGTATGAAATGGGGGGTCAAGTTATGTGCATGCATAAATCTGTCAAAAAAAAAAAAACCTCATTCATTTGTATAACCTATGTACACTAATAAAAAATTTAAAAGATCATGGATCTAGCTGCCCCTCCTGTGATAGGCCCTTTGGCAATGGGCATCAGGACAGGTCCAACTTAGACCACCATCAGAACTTGGTCTCTGTGCAGATCTTTGCATTCATTTGTTGTTTTGATATTTCTCCACGGAGATAGCTCAGTAGAATAAGTACCAAATAAGTACCCTGGCAAGCGCAGGGTCCTGAGTTCAATCCCCGGAACTGCATGAGAAAAAAAAAAAAAAAAAAAAAAGGTATTTCTCTTCTTGGAAGTGTAGTGTCTCACTTAGGTGCTTTCACTTGCAGGTGAAGAAACTCATGAAGCCTAGGGATTTCCTCAGGCTTCTGCTGCAGGTCTCTGGCACTCTATTATAACTGATCTGAGCCCAAGGTTCTTTATTTGATTTGAGGTTTCCCCACCCATACAAGGGAGCTTTTTACGATGACTATAGGCAGATCATGTCACCAAGGAAAGAAGCACATCATTGGACCTGGGGCTAGGGAATACTAGAAGACATAGCAGAGATAAATGATGGAAACGAATCTAGATCTGAATCATGTGTTCAGTTGGAGGCTGCTGAAAACTTTTACAGATAAAATGGCTTGGATGGAAGACATGTGCTGAATAGAAACACTGGCTGTTGTCCTGCAGTACCTAACAAAGAGCAGGTGTGTGAAATGTAATTCTATAAGCATAGCTCAAGGTAAGACAGAGTTTTACTTCTACTTAAATATTCTCTTGGGTACAAGTGCTTATCTGTGAAGATGAATGAACCTGAGTCTTTATTATATACCTGTGTAGGAAGTGTCAAATACATCATAATTTATTGAAAGTCAATACTGATTTTTAAATTTAAATACTGACTTATTTTAAGTGGGTTTCCTTAGCACTTATTTCCCAACTGTATTTGTCTGACTGGACACTAGTGGTGTTTTGTCTTTTGGTCATAAAATTCATCTATAATTATATACCTAATTTTACTTGCACTTAAAAAGAAACAACTTTTTTAAAAAAACAATTAATTAATTAATTGATTTGGTACAGGGTCTTGCTATGCAGCTCGGACTCATAGTAATCCTCCTGTCTCACCCTCCCCAGCACTGAGATCACAGGTGTGTGCTATCATGTTGGGTTTTGGTGGCCAGCAAGGCACACCCCACATAGTATGTGGTACTGGGGATCAAACTCAGGTCCTTGTTCTTGCCAGGTAGGTGCTTAGGCCAACGAGCTATCTCCCCAGCCAGAGAAACTTAACTTTTTGATATAAGACATAGGAGGTTTATTTTGTATCCAGATTTGCCGAAGTGATCCAAATTATTTATGTGAGATAATTATCAACCTGTATGTTGAAAGCTAAATGAGGAGGATATTTATGCTACCAGCTTATCAAAAGATGTTTAAGACTACATTAAATATTCATGCATACAAATGATTCTGTATTTATCATTGTACATTAATAAAAGGAAACCCAACAGAACAGTTATAAAAACCATCAGTAAAATAAGCGATTTGCGGAAACTATGTTAAATCTTTTGTTCCTTGATGTGGATGCTTAGTAATGGTTCTGATTTTAGGTTTAAGAGACAAAAATCTCATTATTTTAGATGACACAAATACATTATTCATGGAAACAGTTAATTTACTATTGGTTTACTGTGGATTTCAGGGTATATATAAAGATGTTCTTCCTGGACCCTAACTTTTCATTTTTTTCCGGAAAAGGAAGAAAATGCCTGTCACTCTGGTTGATGGATTCACTTACTCTTTCATGCTCCAAACTCTGATTCAACAGGGACTGCTGCCAGACAGCAGGTGCAGGCATGAGCACAATGAGCTAAGGACACAGAGTACCTGCTGTGAGCCCTGCCTGTCACATCCTACCTGTTGTGTTTTTGGGTGCCTTAAGTTGTATGCCTCAGATTCCTCTTTTGTGAAGCAGAAATAATGGTACATAGCTATACTGATAAAATAAGCCATGAAATGAAATATGTAGAAACCAAAAAACAAGGTATATCCAACAAATGCTATTTGAGTTATATTACCAACTGTTTATATCAACAGACTTCATATTACATATTTGATTACATATTAGCCAACAATGTAAAAAATAAAATCAAGAATTTTAAGAGATTAGCCTACTTTATAATAAGTAAAATTACCTCAAAAAACTAAAACTAAAGGTTCTATTTGATTCAGCCATCCCCCTTTTAGATTATCTTTGCGAAAACATTAAAAGCATCATACTACAGTGACATATACATACCCATATTTTAACAACACATTTATAATAACTAAATCTTAGAAACAGCCCATATGGCCCCCAACAGATGAATGGATAAAGAAAATATGAGATTTATGTACTATACAATGGTGTACTACTCCACCATAAAGATAAATTTGAATCATTTTTAGGTAATGTGTTTTGTACCTTGGGACCGTAATCATAAGTGAAATAAATCAGACACACAAGTTTAAAGTGAGTAAAATTACTAGGTTGACAGCATTAAGTACCATGATGTGAGTAACATGTAATTACACTGACATGAGAATTGATGTATATGATTATACACAAGTGGATTATAGCCTATCTGTAATATGTGCATAGATTACATTGACACACATATCAATATATATATGATTATACACAAGTAGATTTGTGCCCGTATTGTATGCAAAGCATGTATATTTGTGATATGTGCAGTGATACATAGGTGCACGATTGTACATGAACAGATTTGTCATGTTGTGCACATGTATCAAGTATACTGACATGTAGAGACTGATGTGTATATGTTTATGCATGAGTACATTTGTTGCTTAGTATATGACCAGAAGAGGAACATCCTAACTGCTCAGAAACACTAGGACTGCCTCTATGCTATGTTTGTAACCATTTTGCTCATTACTGTGTTCTTTCACCCTAACTCCTCAATTTACTTTCTCTAATTCCTCCTAGAATAACAAATAAGATTTTTTCTCATATTTACATAATTACAATATTTTAGGGAAATCTGGAGTACAAATATCAGAGGCAATTAAAAAATGAAACAAAACAAAACAAAAACACTGAAGGAAACTAAGAACAAATCTCCTGAGCAGAAAGATACAGATGATGCACATAGTGATGTTACATAGAGGTCTTGTGAATTAATTGGTCACTATGTCATTTTACAGAATATTTCCTAACAGATTAGGTAAGAACTAGAGACCAGATAGTAAGCAGTCAGACTCTCACCTGCCCTGGGTCAGGAGCAGACATGCTGCTCAGTGAATCTCAAAACTGGTTTTGCGAGACACAATTCATTAGCCCCTAAAAATACCCTGAACCTCGCCACTCTAAAACTTTTTTTTTTTTTTTATAGCAGAACCATGGATTGAACTCAGGCCCTTACACTTGCCAGGGAAGCGCTTATTCTACTGAGCCATCTCTCCAGCCCCTTTATAACCTTTTAAAAGATCACTTTAGATGCTCAACAGAGCTGAAAGAGCAGAAACAACTGTTTACATAGGCCCCCTCCATGCCCTTGCTGGAGGCTGCTACACAAAAAGACAGACACACAGGAGCTGTCTGCACTAGGAAATGAATGCAGTACTATGTTGCCTACACTATTTGGATGCTCTCATTTTTTACAATGACCTTTTCTGTTCCAGATTCTCAAGCAAGACGCCTTGCTACTGTAGCCATCCTATGTGTCCCAGCTCCTGTCATCAGGCCAGTTCTTCATCCTTCATCTTTACTAGGATACTTCAAATATAGGTCAGTGTTTTGTAGAGTGCTCCTTAATGTGGGCTTATAGGAGACCTTTAAAGGATAAAAGAGTTGGGAAGGACATGGCAGAAGACATGTCTACTCTTTGAAAAACTCCAGGGCAGGCCTGTGTGGTGTCCATTTGCCTGTCACTGGGGATGTGAACATCGGTGCCAGGCTGTGGTGGTGCCCTGTTTGGGGTATCCACTGCTAAACATTATCTTTTTCCCTTTGTAATTAGTAAACACCTTAAGGAAGAAACTGCCAGCTGATGCAAATACTGTTTTTCTTCTGTCTTTTGTTCACTAAGTACAGCACCAACCCAGACAATCTGCTGATAATGAAATTCTGAAGGTGCCTCTGTTCCTCACTCCTTCACATCAGTAATTGGAATTCTTCAATAAGGAAGGGTTTTTTCCTCTTTATATTAGTAAAAATTTAATATGTTTTGTTTTGTTTCTTTAGTTATAATCTAAGATAATCTGTTTCTGATCCGATACAATTTTGGCCACTGGAGTTCCTCCAGATTGATTCCTATGGTACTTCAACATCATCATTACTGATATTTTTTAATAGGTTCTTACTTCTGATATCACTAGGTGATCCAAACTTGTATTTTCCCTGTCCAGCCCCTTTGTTGGGAGCCTGGTTCCACTGGGCAGAGAACAATGCACATCCTCTATCTAGAGTTTGGGGTTCCAGGTGTGCTCATGGACACTGCTGCCCATTTTTGTTCACTTGAGCTAACCTATGGTGTATATTTGTTTAGAAAGCCAGTTATACACATCTGTAACTATTACTGTCTTTCTGTGGATGAAACAAAACTGTGAGCCCTGACGCATATCCAGCCCTTATCTGCATGTATGTCTCCAACAGTCACAGGCCTGTTCTTACCACTGACATTTTTATACTTGTTTGTTCCATATAAGAACACAAGAGATTCCCCTATGAGAAACACATTTATCATAGGAAGCCTGCAGGCTGGGTACAATTCTTCGGAGCACTTTTTTTTTTTTTTCGCCAGGTGTGGCATACTTTGGTGGTGATAATTCATCCATCACAATTTGCGTTCCACTGTTCCCTATGATGCATGGTCCTAGAGTTTCTAGCATATAGTCAACTACACCACAGCTCCTATTGGTCACCCCTCCCTCCCTAAACCTTTGGCAACTACTGATCTGTTCTCTGCTCTATGGTTTTGAATTTCCCAGGTCTCAAGTAAACACAATCAAATAAACTTGGAGTCTGGCACTTTCATACAAAAAAATGCATTCCCATCCATGTTGTGCAAAACCATAGGTTTTTTATTCTTCTTCTTTTGAACACTATCCTCTTGCTGGTGTAAGAATATTTACTTGCTTCGAGTTTTTGGCATTTATGACAAAGATGCCATAAATACTGTGTATAGGATTTTTGTGATTATGTTTTTATTTCTCTTTCCTAGTGCAGTGTCCTAGTAAAACAGCTGGTAGACCCTTCCCTAAAAAATACAAAACCAAAACAAAAACAACTAAAAAAACCCCAAATACTTTCTCTCAGTCTGTGGCTCATCTTTTCACTTAATTAAATATATCAGTAACAAACTAAAGACCCTCATTGGAGCTTGGCTGAGCTGTGGCGGATTCTCCTATCATTGTATAAGGTAGGCAATCCCAGGACAGCTAAGGGGTCCTGGTGAACCCTGCCCTGTACCCCTCCCCCTTTACCCTTGCTGTAACTCAGCTGAGCCACAGCTCCTTCTCCCACTATGGTACAGTCAGGTGGTTCCAGGACAGCTCCTGGAACCTGGTGAGCCCTGCCTCCACCCCCGCATCACCAAAGTTCTGCTGAGTTGCTGTTGCCTGTCCTCACTGGTAGTGGGAGCCTTGGTGAGTCCTATCCTATACACTCCCACCATGGAGAGAGCCTCGCTGAGCTTCAGCCTGCCCTCATCATAATCAGTTCCTTCTTGAGCTGTGGCTTTCCCTCCCTCACTAAGGTGGAAGCCACACTGAACCCCACAGAGGGAGTTTGTCGACCCTACACTGCCCTCCTACTATCATGGAGCCTTATTCATGTACCCCCTGCCTCCACCATCAATGCAGAGTCAAGCAGAACACTCAGAGCTTCAAAAAATGTTAAAAGGAAGGATGAAAAGGTAATCCCAGACCTCCAAACCACCCAAAACAAGTCCAGGAGACAAGGTCATACAAGAACTTGTACGCCACACACCTGAAATTTCTGAAACGATAGCAATTAAAGTAAAAACTCCATTAGTCTATGGAGGAAATCAGATCAGAAATAATCTCTCAGGTAAAAAAAGAAGTGAGAACGATCATGAAAGAATTGCTCAATACATTTAAAGAAGAAACAGATAAAATAAATAAAGAGTAATAGGAAAATGATGGAAACACTGCATGAATAACATGGGGAAGAACTAGAATGTATGAAACAGATTCAGATGGATATCCAGGACACAAAGAATTCCATTGAAACCTAGAAAAACTGCTTCAACAAAACTGAAGATAGAATGTCAGATCTTGAAGATAGCATTGCAGCTAGTGAACATGAAAGATCTTTTAAAAATAAGTAGGAACCAGGAAATAACTATGCAACAGCTGCAAGGCGTTGCAAAGAAAAATAATATAAGACTAAAAGGTATCTATGAGACAGTCAACACAAATGACATAAAAAGACTGTTTGCAAAAATAGTAGCAGAAAATTTCCCAGGCATGGGAAAAGAATCTGACATATAGCTAAGTGAGGCATACAGAACTGCAGTTAGCCATAATCAACATAAATCTACACCTAGACATATAACAATCAAGATCCCAGAAATTGAGCAAAAGAACAGACTACTAAAAGCTGCTAGAGAGAAAAAACAAATCACTTATAATGGTAAACCCACCAGAATCACAGTAGATTTCTCAACACAGACCATCAACTTAAGAGCTTAACTGAGGTATTTCAGGTCCTCAAAGAAAACAACTTCCAACCCAGACTGACAGTTTTGTACCCTGCAAAAACTATCAAATTTAATGGACAGGTAAGACACTTCCATGATAAAGAACTGAAGAGATTCATGATCACCAAACCAATCCTACAAAAAGTACTGACAGGTATTTTAGAAAGAGACAAAGATTACCACAGCTTCAAGAACTGCAACAGAAGAGAACCATCAAGCAGAACAAACAATTAGGCAGAGGGTGAAAGTAGGGATCCTACAGCAGATAAATAAAATGACAAACACAAGCCAATACATATCAGTTATAACCATCAATGTAAATGGCCTCAATTCACCAATCAAAAGTTGCAGACTGGCAGAATAGATCAAGAAACAAAATCCAACAATATGCTTTATACATGAAACATATTTAACTCACAAAGAAATTAACAGATGTCAGGAAAAAAGTACAAGCCCAAATTAACAATCCTATTCTGCACTTCAAACTCTTAGAAAAAGAAGAGTAAGTCAAGGCCAAAGAAGGCAGGATATTATAAAGCTCTGAGCAGAAATAAATGCAAAGAAAACAAGACAAAGAATTAATGAATCTAAGAGTTGGTTCTTTGAAGGAATAAATAGAATTGGTAAACCCCTAGCAAATCTTATCAAAGAAAGGAAAGAAAAAAATTCAAATTCATGTAATAAGGAATGAAAACAGTGAAACCACTACAGACCCAAAATTGTAAAATTCAGAAGATCATTAATACCTATTTCCAAAATCTTTCTTCTCATGGGTTGCAAAACACAGAAGAAATGAACAGATTGCTAGATATACACAATCTATCCAAAGCCGAATCAAGTAGGTATACAAACTCTTAATAACCCAGTATAATTCAATGAAATTAAAAATGTAATAAAAAACTTACCAACAAAGAAAAGCCCAGGTTCTGATGGATTCATAGCTGAATTCTATAAGAAATTTAGCGAAGATTTAATGTCAATTCTTCTTATAATCTCCAATGAAATTGAAAAGGAATCAATTCTCCAAAACTCATTCCTGGAGGCAAGTATTACTGACACCAAAACCAGAGACAGACCCAACAAAGAAAGAACTATAGGCCAATCTCCTTGGCCTATAGATGCAAAAATAGAACATAGATGCAAAAATCCTCACTAAAATACTAGCAAACAGAATGCAACAAATCACCAGGATTATACATCACAACCAAATGGATTCACCCCAGGAATGGATGTTCAATATATGCAAATCCATAAATGTAATATACCATATATCAACAGTCAAAGATAAAAATCACATGATTATCTCAATAATGATGCAGAAAACGCTTCTGACAAAGTTCAACACTCATTCATGATAAAAACCCTGCAGAAAATTGGAATAGATGGTCTTCACCTCCATCTGATAAAAGCCATTTATGACAAACCAAAAGCCAACATTATACGAAATGAACAAAAACTGAAAGACCTCACTTTAAAATCAGAAACAAGACAAGAGTGCCCACTGTCACCACTCCTGTTCAGTATAGTTCTGGAAACATTAGCCAGAGCAATTAGACAAGACAGAGAAATAAAAGGAATGAGGATTAGAAATGAAGAAGTGAAATTATTTGCAGATGACATGATACTCTATATAGAACAACCCTAAAACTGCACCAACTTGCCGATTTAATAACCAAATTGAATAGTATAGCAGGATACAAAGTCAGTACTCAAAAACAATAGAACTTCTATACACAAACAACAAACACACTAAGAGAGAAATTATGGAAATTGTGCCTTTCACAACAACACCATGAAAAATGAAATTTAGGAATCAATCTCACAAGGGAAATAAAAATTTATACAGCAAAAATTATAGTACTCTGAAAAAAGAAATCAAAGAGGATTTCAGAATGAAAAGACATACCTTGTTCCTGAATAGAAACAACCAACACTGTGAAAATGGTCATACTCCCAAAATTGTTATACAGATTCAATGCAACCCTGATTGAAATACCATTAGTAAATCTCACAGATCTACAGGAAATATTCCTAAAAGTCATCTGGAATATAGCAAAAACAACCCTGGGAAACAAAGTAATGGTGGTAGGCATCATAATCCCTGACTTAAAATTATACTACATTATCTACTGTGGTAAAATCAGCATGGTACTGGCAAACCAAACCAAACCAAACCAAACCAAACCAAACCAAACCAAACCAAACGAAACCAAACCAAACCAGGCCTGAGGATCAATGCAACAGATTAAAAGATGCAGACACAATTACAAACACACTCAGTCACCTTATTTTTGATGAAGGGGCCAAACATGTCCACTGAAAGAATGATAGCCTCTTTAATAAATGGTGCTGGAAAAATTGGCTTTCTATATGCCAAAGGCTAAAAATCAGATCCGTGCCTTTCACTGTGCAAAAAACTACAGTCCAAACGCATCAAAGATAGGGAACATGAGACAAGAGGATCACTATGAGTCCTGTACCAAATAAATAAAGATTTTTTAAAAATTAAAAAAATCAGAGATGCAAATTAAGGCAATGCTAAGATTCCATCTTACACCAGAAAGAATGGCTACCATCAAGAAGTCAATAACAGAGGCCAGGGAGATAGCTCAGTAGAATAAGTGCTTGCCTGACAAGTGCAAGCTCAAGGGCCTGAGTTCAATCCCCGGTTCTGCAAAAAATAAAACGAAAAACAAAGAAGTCAATAACAAATGCTGCATAGGCTCTGGGGAAAAAAGGAATTCTTCTTCACTATTGGTGGCAGTGCAGACTGGTATAACCACTATGGAAATCAGTGTGGAAAAAAGCTAGAATTGGAGGTCCCATTCAAGGCAGCTGTTCCTCTTCTGGTATTTCTTCAAAAGAACTGAAAACATCACACCACAGCAATATGTGCATCCATGTTTACAGCAGTACAATTTGTCATAGTTAAATCTTGGACAACCCAAATGCCCATCAACTGAGGAATTGATAAAGATGTATTTTTACACAATGTGGTATTACACAGCTATAAAGAAAGACAAACTTGAGGCTTTCATTGGTAAATGGATGCAACTAGAGATTGTACTGGTAAGTGAAATAAATCAGATCTGCATGTGCAAAAATCATATTGTCTTTCTAGGGTGAGAACCTGAAAGAATAAAACTGAAAGGTACAATAGACATTGTGCAAGGGACAGAATCTGTTCAATAAGAAGGAAAAAACTGGGATGAGTAAAAGGGCAAAAGAAAGGAGAAAAAGATATATTTATGCAATGTAGGTTAGTTTGGATAATGGTACTGCAGATTTCTTCTGATTCATCAAAAGGAGCAGTTAATGCTTTAAAATTGTTTATTTATTACCAGTTTTGCAGGTTTATATCTAGCAATGAAAACCACTACTTTGAAGATAACATTATGCAATACAACAACCACTGTCAAATTCCTATTACTTTAATAAAATTTTGTATCATTTCTAATGTTTTTATTAAGGGCCAGCCAGATAGCTCAGCAGACTGAAGTGCCTACTTAGGCAGGTGCAGGGACGAGTTTAATCCCCAGGTGGGTGCACTGAGAGGGCCAATTGAGACTGGGCATGGTGGTGTGCGCCTATAATCCTGGTGCTTGGGAGGCTGAAAACAGGAGGATCACTATGAGTCTGATCTGTGTAGTAAGACCCTATACTAAACACATAAAAAAAAAAAAAAAGAAAAAGAAAGACTAATTTTTTCAAACCAATTAGTGCGCTTTAAAAACAAATAACAAACTAAAATATAATTTTCCCCTTTATCACATTTTTCCTTTATGGTTCACGCTTTTGATCTTATGTCAACTAAAATCTCTTTGCTCAACCCCTGCATTCCGGTAGGATGAAGCTGAAGTATTCTAAGCTCAAGTGCAGCCAGGGCAACTGAGCACTAACAAGACTCTGGCCAAAATAAATAAAACAAAATACAATAATTAATAAAAGGGCTGGGGATACAGCTCAATGTGAAGGTCCTGTGTCCACTCCCCAGTATTGCAATAAAAACAAACAAACAACAACACCCTTTTTGCCCAACCCACTGATGATCATATATGTTTCCTCTTGTATTTTTTTTCCAGAAAGTTTGTAATTTACATGTAGGAGAGTGAGCCAGGTTATGTAACCCTGCATGTGAGGAGTAAGGTATATGTTGGGGTTCTGCTCCTGCACAGGGGTGAGCAGCTGTTCTGACAGCATCTGCTGATATCATTCTTTATACACGCGACTTCATCCTACACTTGTCAAGACTAATAATGTGTGTGGGTCTATTTCAGGGTCTCTTAGGTCCAGTGACCTGTGTCATATATTGCCTCAAATGCTGTTGTATAATAATGTTTTGATATAGGGTAGACTGTCTGCTAAATTTGTTCTTTTTTTAAAGATTGTTTTACCAAATCCATTTCTCTTGCCTTTCTACCTAATTTTAAAAATTAGTTTGATAGTAGAACAAACAGTTTTCCAATCATAAGCATTCCTTTATATTCTTTAAAATCTGTGATGTTTCACAGTTCCAGTGCAGAGGTTCTACATATTCTCACAGAGTGTACTAGTGTTCCACCTGTTTAGGTGTTACTATTAGAAGTATTTACATGTTTTGGACCTACATGTTCATTCTAAGTTTATTCCTTCCTTCTTTAATCCCTTTTCTTAAAAAACAAAAATATGCATTTCAATATTCAGATGTTTAATTATAACTACATAGGACAGCAGAACATTCAGGTGATTATACTTATTCAGGGATATTTGATTTAAGAGAAAAAGAGATAATACCCAACTGGATGTTCTCATTTCCTCTTTAAGTATATTCCTCTGGAATTTTCTACACAATTACTGTAAACAGAAATTATCTGTAATCAAATATTTTTATTTCCTCCTAATCTTTATGTCTTTAATTTTCATTTCTTGACTTATTCACCATCATTTTAAAAATTATGTAAGGGTATAAATAAACATTTCAAAAAATAAAATCATTTGCTATAGAAAAGAGAAGTAGTGTAGCAGTCCTAATAGTCTGATATCTAACAACCTCTGAATTCTTGTGAGGAATTGTATGCTGTTACCTACTTGATATATTTACAATTAGTAAAAGTATAAACCAGTGTCTGCAGTTAGCTAATGATACAAAACTTTCAATTGCTAATATCTTAGGAACATTAGCTGGCTCAGCTGACCACAGATGACAACACTGGTTCTGCTCCCTGGTCCTCAGACTTGTTAGTTTTGTAAGAGGTCATACACCATCCAGAATACATGGAGACATTTGCAGGGTCAGGAAAGACACAAGTCTGTCAGCTCTCTGATTTTCAGGAGCAGTCAGAAAATTAAAGTTAGAGAACTCATCATGAGTAGAGTTTAATAATTCAAAGCAGAATCTGGGCTTCAAAAAAGGAACATCAAAATATTATCACCAAAAATACACCATTTTTTTCGTAAGGAATATAAACTATATGGTCTACAAAAAAGAAGGAAATGTTACTTCTCTTTTTAGTTGATTCATTCACTTTACTTACACTCGTAGACTAAAATGAATGATGAGATACATATTAAAAAAAACCCAGGATATTTTATTGCAAACTATAGACATTCTCCTTCATTCCACTCTAAAAATTAACAAGATGTATCCTCTGCTTGCCTTGATGCCCTCCAAAGGCATGTTATAAATTTACTGTGACTTTATTTTTTTTTAAATTTTTTTCCATAATTTTATTGATAAGCAAATAGCAATGAGAGTTTTACATCAAATTGGTAGGACAGTTTCAATAATTAACATATTGCATACATTCTTCCTAGTGGTTAATTGCTATACAAAATGTGGACATGATATCCTCTTTACAAATACCATTAGACAAACCACTCTATTCATTAAGAGAATGTAACTATATATATATCCTAACCACTTTGAATGCACAGATACAAAATGGACAATCATCTGTATACCCTTTTTTGTTAAGTTCCATTATTTGAATATTTTTTTTTCAAAATTTTATTGATAAACAGATAGCAATGAGACAGTTTCAAATCAAATCGGAAGTACAGTTTCAACAAATAATACACTGCATATATTC
>NW_004524696.1:7836828-7837838 GCF_000260255.1 Octodon degus | reverse complement strand
GGTTAAGATAGATATATAGTTACATTCTCTTAATGAATAGAGGGATTTGTTCTAATGGTGTTTGTAAATAGGATTATCATGTATGTATCTTGTACAGCAATTAACCACTAGGAAGAATGTATGTAATGTGTTAATTATTGAAACTGTCCTACCAATTTGGTTTGAAACTGTCTCATTGCTCTTTGTTTCTCAATAAAATTATGGGAAAAAAAAATCTGTGGGAACAGGATGTAGGTTGGTGACTGCCACGCACTGGGGGGAGGGAGAGATGGGGAGTGACTGTGCATATGGACAGGGTCTCTCTCCAGGGTGATGGAAATATCCTGGAACTACATGGAAATGATGGTTGTACAACTTCATGAATACAATAAAAAGCAAATGAATGAGAAAAAAAAAAGGAAAATGTCAAAGCAACTTAGCAGCTATAAAGAAAGTCTGGGAAGACAGGAAATAATTGTGCAAACTGTGCATTAAAATGTTGCATGGCAAGATGTGTGCTATCACTAGATAGAAATCTGTCCTATAGCCATACCTTGGTGAGGTCCTTGTATAGCTCCGGGTACAGAATCGCCATTTCTGGCTTCACATCCTGATCCAATACTAAAGAGAACACTGGAAACATGGTGTAGATAGTTGCATACCTTAGAAACGAAGAAAAATATTAAGTCATTCTAACAGATGTTTATGGCACAGCTATGAATGTATCTATGGAATTAAAGATATGTCACAGCTTTAAAAATAAGTCTCATTAAAAATCCCCCAAATCTGTTTATTTATTTTTTTAAATTAATTTTACTGAGAAAGAAATAGCAATGAGATAGTTTCAAAACAGGTTAGTAGGACAGTTACAATAATTAATACATTGCATAATGTCATCTTCATAGTAGTTATTTATAGTACAAGATGCAGACATGATATCTTGCCTAAACACTATTAGTACAAATCTTTCTTCTCACTGAACTAAGAGAAAGTAGCTGCATGTCTATCCTACTTTGAATACATATATATTT
>NW_004524696.1:7834167-7836728 GCF_000260255.1 Octodon degus | reverse complement strand
TATATATATATGTAATTTTTTCTTCTTTTTTTCCATAATTTTATTGAGAAGTAAATAGCAATGAGACAGTTTCAAATCAAATTGGTAGGACAGTTCCAATAATTAAAACATTGCATATTGCCTTCCTAGTGGTTATTTGTTGTAGAAGATGTAGACATGATATCCTATTTACAAACACTATTAGAACAAATCACTCTATTCCTTGAATTAAGAGAATGTAGCTATATATCTAATCTAACCATTCTGAATACACAGACATAAAATGGTTATTCATCTACATCCCCTTTTTTTGTTTAGCTCTATCATTTAAATATTATAGGTGTGTGAACTCAGTAAAACATTCCAAAATAATCCAGTAGTCCATAACAGTATTGGGTCTTCCACTTGACTGACAATGTCAGAAGTTGTTGATCTGAGTCCCCCACAGCTCAACATAACAACATGGCTTTATTTTTTGTACTGAGTCATGGCCATTGCTTGGCCAATTTGCTCTCTGTGAAAGCCTGAGAGAATGTTTTCTCTTCATGTGACTCTCCTTAGGCACACTCTACATCATTGATCACTTTCCTCTTTGGCCCCATGAACTCCTTGATCAGAAAATTTGTGACACAATTGAGTTACATGATGTTACAGTACAAGTTCTCACATGTCTGAGTCTTAATTGACCTTGGAAGACTAGGGTCAAAATGTTGGCTTTTCTTGCAGCCCTCCTTTATCTCTAATTTTTGGTCTGCAAATTTAGATTGTTAACCCTCCAGAAGAGGAGTTTATTGCTATTACCATATAACCTAGGCTGTTGAGCTTAACCTCACACTGTCTGAATATAAAACATCTGAGGCATAACATGGAACAGGTATTTTTCATCATGTATTGATATGTTAAACTTTAAGTCCCTACAGAATATGACAAAAAATTTAAAAAATAAAAATATATTTAAAAAATAGGAATAAAGAATTACATATGTTTACACATATATAATTCTGGAAATCTAACCATGTACAACATTGTTGCAGCACAGTCCCACAACACTCCTTTTCCTGTCTCCTGCCCTCATTCACCACCCTCCTCCTTTTTAAACTATCATCTACCTGTGAGACAGGACGGCACCAACTGGCATGTCATGACAAGCAGCACATATTCAGAAGACCAGAATGACAGACACCCCAAGCATGAACATACTATTACAAATTGCCATCTTCAGTGCCGTTGCTTAGTTCCCAGGTGTCAGTATACATAGTTAGTCAGGGTGAGAATCCTTCCAATTAACTGCTAGATTCAAAAATCTTCTGAAGAGTCTCAGGATCATTGCCTTACCCATCTTGTACATATAACTGTATGGCTTGCCTCTGTTATGTTTCTTATCTCTTCTCCTTGCTCTCTCTTCATTATCTAGGCTTCAAGTTTTTGCTTTCCTTTTAACTGTATTATACCTTTCTATTTGTATTTCTTTGAGTCCTTATACTAGGGAGACTATATGATATTTACAAATGTGGGTCTAGTTTATTTCACTTACAAGTATATCTTACACTGACAACCACTTAAATATAAAGGCTTCAAGTTTATCATTCTTTATAGCTGAGTAATACACCATTGTATAAAAATACCACATCTTTTTCAACCATTCTTCAGGTGATGGGCATCTTGGTTATTTCCAAGCTTTGGCTATCACAAATTGTGCTGCTATAAACATAGGCACACATATATCACTATGAAATGATGTATTCAGATTCTATGGGAAACTTCCCAGAAGAGGAATAGCTGGTTTAAATGGGATTTCTAGTCCTAGTTTTCTAAGGTGAATCCACTTAGAAATGGATTAATCCACATTGATGTCTATAATGGTTGCAGCAGTCTACATTCCCACCAGCAGTGGAGAAGGGTTCCTTTTTCCCCTCAGGCTCTCCAACATTTGTTGTTCCTTGATTTCTTTATGATAGCCATTCTTTCTGGGGTGAGATAATATTTCACTGTTCTTTTAATTTGCACTTCACAGATGGGTAGTGATGTGGAGCATATTTTCATATATTTATTTGCTTCTTTAATTTCATCCTCTGAGAAGTGTGTGTTCATCTTGGATGTGCATTTCTGGATTGGGTCATTAAATTGAGGGCCCTAATGTTTTTTAGTTCTTTATAAATTCTAGAGAGCAGGCCTTTGTCTGAGTACTTATTTGTCAAGAATCTTTCCAAATTTGTGGGTTGTATTTTCACTATGTTGGTAATTTCTTTTGACGCACAAAAACTTCTCAATAAGAGGTCCCAGTTGTTAAATCTGTCAAGTGTTTCCTGAATGATTTGATTTTTGTTCATGAAGAGTTCCTCCTACTTTCTCTTCCAGGAGATTTATTGTTTCTGTTTTAATGTTTAGATCTTTAATCCATTTTGACTTTAGCTGAGTGCATGGTGATAGACCTGGGTCAAGTTTGAGTTTTCGGCATGTAGAGAGCCAGCTTTTCCAGCACCATTTGTTAAAGAGGCTATCTTTCTTCCAGTGAGTAGGTTTGGCCCTTTTGTCAAAAATAAGGTGGATGAGTGTTTGTAGGGGCTTCAGCGTCTTCTAAT
>NW_004524696.1:7814521-7816645 GCF_000260255.1 Octodon degus | reverse complement strand
TATTAATTCATACATTTCAGCTGAGCTAGTGTCCTCTGCACTTTTTCTGGGTGGGCGTTGGCTTTCCTCCATATGTTTCTGCATGTGATTCTTTACTGTAGATGCTATTAATTCAGGGATTTCTTTTTTTATTTCCAATCTGAGTTCCTCTATACCTTTCTGCAGTTGCTTCTTTATTTCAGAAGCTCTTGATTCATTGCTTCCAGCTGTGTGATTCCCAATTTGTTCTGTGTTAGTGTCCTCTACACTTGTTATGGTTGGGCTTGGGGTCTGAGATTGCATTTTGCTCCTTCATGTTGTCAATTTGTATAGCACTGTCTTCTGACCTTTGTTGTAGATCTCTGTTGCAGTTATAACCTTAGCACCTACTGAAATTCAGGTGCAGATCTACAATGTTTGAATTTATCCAGCTGTGCCTAGCTTGGGTCTGGCTCCTGTGCTCAGCTCCTTCCTGCTGCTGCCCTTGGGAGTGAACCTGTTGTGCCCCTGTGCCAAGATGTTCTGCTCTTGGACTAGCTGGGTGGTTCTGTCCCCTATTCTTTCTGCAGGGACTGCAGCTGCAGAGTTTCACCCCAGGCTTGTATGCCAGGCCTGAGCGGAATCTGAAGGTGACAAGTTGGAGTAGTAGGTGGGAGAGGAAGCTCTCCCACACGCCCATCGGGCCTGGGCTAGGACTCGATATGGGGTTTCTGAGATCACAGCAGAAGTTCTCACTCACTGGGTAGGAGTGAGGGGGACTGTGGAGTGGTGGTGGTGGGGGGGAGGTTTCAAGGGGGTGGAAGAGGGTCTCACCCACACTGCACCTGGGCTTGGATTGGACAGGTCCCACCTGCGCAGCATAGCCAGAAGCTCTCCCACACACTCACTGGGCCTGGGCTAGGGCTGGATCTGTGGGTCTCAAGAACACGGCAGATGTTCTCACTCCGTGAGTGTGGTGGGGGGAGGGGACTATGGAGTGGTGGTGGGGTCCCAAGGGCTCAGAAGAGGGTCTCACTCACGCTGCACCTGAGTTTGGAGTGGACAGGTCCCATGGACACAGGATAGCCGAAAACTCTCCCACACACTCATTGGCCTGGGCTGGTGCTAGATCTCTAAAATATTTTTTAAATTTTTTTTCTTTATATTCTGTAGGGACTTAAAGCTGAACATATCAATACTTCATCGAAAATTCCTGCTCCATGTTATGCATAAGATGTTTGATATTCAGACAGATAGTGAGGTTAAGCTCAACTGCCTATGTTGTAGGGTAATAACAATAAGCTTCTCTTCTGGAGGGTTAACAACCTGAGTTTACAGGTCAAAAAAAAGAGAAAAAGAAGGGCTGCAAGGACAGCCAACATTTTGGCCGTAGCCTTTCAAGGTCAGTGAAGACTCAGGACATAGGAGAACCTGTATTGTAACATTATGTAACTCAGTTGTGCCCCAAATTTTCTGATCAAGGAGAATCTGGGGCCACAGAGAAAAGTGATCAATGATGTAGAGTGTGCCTAAGGAGAGTCACATGGAGAGAAACATTCTCTCAGGCTTTCACAGAGAGCAAAATGGTCAAGCAATGGACGTGACTCATCCACATGTCTGACACTGGCAAAGGATCTACAAACTGTGGTACAGGGTTTCAGGGCAAATCCTGAAGGGATTTGACTGACTTTTTCAGATCCTAAAGTTACATTTCTTGTTCTATAGGTCTTGCTCTATCTTGGTCTTAACCATCCAACAGAAAGGTATAAAAACAAGGCATAAAAAGTAGAGCCATATTAATATGCTGAGCTGTAAATGCTCACGTCAACAACTTCTGACATTGCCAGTCCTATGGGTAACCCACTACTCTTATGGACTACTGGGCTATATTGGATTATTTTGCTGAATTCACGCACCTCCAATATTTAAATGGCAATGGAATAGCTGTCTTTGACAAAAGTAAACAAAAAGAGGGGACATAAATTAAGGACCATTTTGTATCTGTATATATAAAATAGTATAGATATACAGCTACTTTCTCTTAATTCAATAAGAAAATAAATTTGCAATAAGAGTGCTTGGGGGGCTGGGGAGATGGCTCAGTGGAATAAGCGCTTGCCTGGCAAACTCAAGGGCCTGAGTTCAATCCCCGGTTCCACAAAAAAA
>NW_004524696.1:7802089-7814091 GCF_000260255.1 Octodon degus | reverse complement strand
ATCATGTCTGCATGTTGTACTATGAATAACCACAATGAAGACAACAATATGCAATGTACTAATTATTGAAACTGTCCTAGTAATCAATTTTGAAACTGATTACTATTTGTTTGTATTTGTTTCTCAATAAAATTAGTTAAAAAATATATTTAATATTTTTTTCACTGCAAAAAAAAAGAATTCTAACTCAGATGCCATGCTTTTGGTGTACTAGTAAAAGGTATATGAGTGGCTTTCAGTGTGAACCCTCACTGCTGCCAAAGACAGAATCTAGTAAGTCGTTTGGAATAGGTAATGAAACTTCAGGAGACATCCTGGCACTGTCTTCCTTTTGTTTGTTGGCTGATGTCTGGTTGTGATAACGTAGGTTCCCACAGCAAGGGAGTAAACTTGAGGAGCAGCTGCTGCCTGCTCACTCTCCCCTGCTGATGGTGATGACGACTCTATGTGCTGACCCCTTGGCCCTTCTTCCCCTCATTTTACGACAGAGCCCTATTGCAAAATCTAAGATTCAACTTAGTTCCTGACACAAATTACATTTCCCCATGAAAACAAAATCTAATGAAAAACTTCACAGAACAATCTGTAAGGAGTTACTGAGAATATTACTCTATATACCACATATATTTTTCAAAATAAAAATTCTCCCTGTGTGATGTTAAAAGGTGCCTGAAAGCTGAACTGCACTTACCCCACCATGAGGAATCCCTGGTATAGAGGGACAGATGCAAAATAGAAGACTGAAGAAAACACAGCCTAAAAAGATACAACAGTATAAATTAGAAACACCACCACCATTAGTCACATTTATATCATTTGCCTGCAGCTTCTCCAAGGGTCTTATTATTAACATCTAATAAAAATATGACACTCAACAAAGCTGAGTGGCCAGTCTCCCATGACACTAACAGGCTTTTTGTAATTCCATTATCCTCTGATGGTACTCTAGGCACAAGGGACTTAAATACCTGCATTGTGGAGATAATGAGACCCCGGTGCATGACAAACTGGCCAAGAGCTGCAGACCTCTTATAACTGTTCCGCCCGTGCACCATGAGCAGCCTGCCGATGTGTCTGAACTGTGTGATGGAAAAGTCCGCTGCCAATGAGGCCTGCTTTCCCTCCTGAAGCAGAAACACAAAAGTACCTCTGCAAAACACTGCACACTGTGAACCACTTACTCCAAGAGCCAATTTTTCGAACTCAGCCTAAATTAAAAAGAGCCTGCAGCATTTTCTGTATGAATTAGGAAGCTTCATATGACATCTGCAGTGACATTGTGGCATGGCTGAGTGTCCCTTAAAGTGCCTGCACACCTGCCCAAAGGCACCTCCAAGTGGACATCAAGAGTTTGCTTCTGAGTACTTAAGAAGAATTCAATTTCAGCAGTTTAGTGGGAGCACAGAAATATAAAAAAGATGGAGGACGCCACTGGTCATAAGGAACACGTCCACCCTCAACCTTATGATCTGGGGCCTCTTCAAGACAATCCTTCAAACCTCAGTTATCTCACATTAAAAAAATAAAAAATCATCTACCTCCTATTTAACAAAGTTGCTGTAAAATACTAAAAATAAAGCAGTTAAAAAAGCAGCCAAGGGTCAGGGAGATAGCTCAGTAGGATAAACACTTGCCTGGCAAGCGCAGGGTCCCTCGTTCAATCCCTGGTACCGCAAAAAACAGCAGCCAAACTGAAGCTGAACAATTTTATAGGCCTTGCTGGGTTATGTAACTATTTAGGTGACTATAATTTAGATGATTATAAGGAGAGCAATTAAGGTTGACCCAAAGATAAACCTCAACCATAGTTTGGTTGGCCAGGAGACAGAAACACCTAAGTGGAATAAACACTTGACAGATAAAGCAGAAAAAAGAAGCTGAAGACCCATGGAAGGCCAAGAAAAGTGTAAGGAGATCTGAGACACTCTAGTAAATCCTAAGCACATTTAGCCAGCAGATGGTCAGTGTATAGTCAATATGGCATAAGCATATAGCACATACTTGTTCAACACATCCTATACTTGGTCACTGGTCATAAGGAACATCCCCACCTTATGATCCAAGAGAATAGGTTCCTCAGGCTACTCTTAAGAACAAGGAAGACATCCAGGGGTTATGGGACTAATGTGCTTGGTGTTAACTTGCATTTCATAGATGGGCATCAGCCACACTAGGAAAGACAAAAGGGAGAGATGCTGGTTGGTCGGTTGGTCGGTCGGTCGGTCGGTCGGTCGGTCGGTCTGTCTGTCTGTCTGTCTGTCTGTCTGTCTGTCTGTCTATCTATCTATCTATCAATCTATCATCTATTTATGTGGTGGCTCAGATCTTAACAGACCAGGCTGTTACATTATGAGCCCACCAAATATATGCTGAAGAGATGTAGATTCAACATCTGTTGATGGCAATGTGTTGACTGAATATGTGATAGCCAAGTACAGGAGGTGTTGACCAAGCATGTGCTGTGTGCTTATGCCATGTTGACTATACAATGACCATGTGCTGACTAAATGTGCACTCTGTGTTGATGATGTGACACAAAATGACAAACCTACCTTTCCTTCAATCCCAATCCCACAGTCTGCTGCCTGAATCATGCTCACATCATTTCCTCCATCACCTAAGGAACACATACAAGAAATTAAATGAAACACCTATCCAGTACCCATCCCCAATAGGACAGTTTAAAAAGTTCTCAGTAATACAAATAAAAAGCAACCTAGGGGCCAGGGAGATGGCTCAGTGGAATAAGCGCTTCCCTGGAAAACGCAAGGGCCTGAGTTCAATCCCCAGTTCTGCCAAAAAAAAAAGCAACCTAGCTTTAGAGATGGAACTTTTCTGCCTATACAGTCAAGAAACTGATCTGCTAATAGGGACGTGACACTCTCATATGCCAACAGCTGGATCAGGGTGTAGCACTTCCCCACCCTAGGGAGTCTCACCAATTGCACAGGTGCGCTTCCCAGTGTGCTGTCGCAGCAGTGTCACGATGTGGGCCTTCTGGGTAGGTGAGCAGCGGCAGCACACCACTGCAGGACACTGGCAGGCCAGCTCCACAAACTCGTGCTCGTAGTACTTTAGACAGACCTAAAAGTCAGAGCAACATGTGAACCCACCTGCACCACCCATACTGTTCTGGGCTCAATAAGTAGGGACCAGGCAAAAGTGTGGGGAAAGTCAGTGGCTTATGTCATGTATGAGTGGTGTATTTTTATTTCTTGTGTCTTGCCTCTGACTACACTCTCTATACCTTGTGACTGACCATGTCCCAGGATCTGGGGGACACAAGATTCTCAACCTTGTAGAAGGAAGAGGAAAAAGGAAGGAAAAGACCAGGGCATAAAGGCCCTGGTGGGAAATAGCACATTAGCCTCAGAACTAGAGGCTTCTGCCAAGGGCAGTGCATGACAAGGGAGTGTCGACAGAGGCCAGACCCAGAGTCAGTGGTTACAGCGCAGGAGAGCAGCCTGCCTGATGTGAATAAAAAGATCCATGTCTTCTGAGACAAGTGTTTAGGCCACTCCAGGAAGCCTTCCTCTTAAGATTTGTTCTTAAGATGATTTCTTCCTAGCAAGTGGCCAATAAACACTTGTTTTGATATGAGATTTTAAATACACAAGGTCCTTGTCAAGAAGCCAATTCCCTTCCTTGGTTGAGAAAGTTAAACTTCCAAAGCCCTGGCCAAAGGGCATGGAGTCTGCTCATTCTGCCAATAACTAGAATTATCCCTAAACATGAAGAGTAGGCATTGGAAATTTACGTTCTCAGACCATATGGTATAAAATACCACCAATAATAGGAAAGTGTTTACTTTTCCCAGTTGCTGGCTCCATTCCAACAGTACCTAACGTATAGCACACAGCATATGTGCTTTACAAGGGAAGATGTGAAATTTCCCTGTCCAGTAGCAATCTAGGTGGTGCTACACTGGTGCTGGTGCTTGAGGTGCTTATGGTAGTCTGTTTAAACGGGGCCTCTACTTCCGCTCTCAGGGGTCAATGAAGCCCACACCACATTTAAGAGACCCCTTGGGACTTCCCAGAACTCATTCTCATACAACATGACTACTTCAGTTTTCTTTCCTCATTTTTTCCTTTGCTTTAATCTTCCTCATTTATACAATTCTTATTCTCATACAGCATACAAATCTTTTGTTAGTCATCTCAATCTTTTTTGAACATATAAGAATAGAAGTAAAATAAATGCCACATACTTATCACTGAACACTGATCCAACCAAAAATTAAGATTGAACTATATTGAGAAGACAACAGCAGGGACAGAAAATGAAGCCCTCATCTTGCATAGCAAAAATAAAAATGCCATTGTTAAAAGCTGAAAAGAAACAAATTATAGCTCTACAAATACTGATATTTGCAGATGTGACAACAAATGCCAAAATATGAGGCCCAAGGCAGTGTCAGTGTGGCTTGAGGGAAGAAAATAGGGAGCCACAGTAGGACAGTTACTTAACCTGTGTAACTGTCACATCCTGAAAATCAGGCATGAACTAAGCACAAGTAATATCAACCGAAAAGGATGATACAGGAAAATGTCCTTATCTGAGAGAGAGAACAAGGAACCTGTGGAGCCACTTCCTGTGGTGCTATGGAGAGACTGATCCTACAGAGTCCCACATACTCTCCAAAGTGGTGATGGCTAACGAATAAGTATTCCGCTCTGCTCCAGGTGGGTGAGGGAGAGTGATGTTTGCCATCCAACAGCTATGATGTAGTACAAGCCAAAAGGTGCACTGCTTTGAGGAAGCAAGAGACATATAAGGTGTGAGATGACTAGGTTGAGAGCTCTGTAAAAAGCTGTGTGGAGATAGTCACACACCCCAGGACCACAGCCGAGCATAAAATTAGGAAAGAAGCCACTTTGGACCTTCCTGCTCAGGATTAGGCAACAGCCAAAACTAAGGCCCTCCTTATTTTCTGTGGTTCTGTTAATGATTCTGCAGTATGAGGTACCTTAGGAGATAAAAGGAAGATAGGCTCTGACTAGAGTAAGCCATTTTTTCCTTCCTACACAAGAACTTGTGTGCCCTATGTGTTTGGAAACACTGGTTTGAATGAACTCACAGCAAGAGTTGTGGGCCCTGTAGCCGAGGCTGCAAGGAGTATAGGTCTGATAACAATGAGCAGGGGCCTAAGACCACTCTGGATTGGCTGAAATCAATCGACCTCTGTACAGTATGGAACAGTATTATTCACACCTGGCCAGGACATCCTATGGTCTAACTGCTTAGTAGTTGCATCCCACTGCCATCTCAGTTGAAAGCACCCAACACAGCACAGACATGAAGGGCTGCTCGCTAAATAAGCTTCATTCAAGAAGTCCTAGCCCACTGACATGGACAGATACCTACTTGGAAAGCAATCAGTCTTATCTTAAGAGACAGACAGACATATGGAGAGTTGGTGACAAGCCTTACCTCCAGGGAGTCACCAGATATGACCAGTGCACAATCATGCTTTCTTCTAAATGCATTCAGCTCCAAATGGGCCTCCCCCCGACTAGTTACCTCCATTAGAAGAGAAAAAGTATCACAAATTAAAATGCCTTTTAAATTAAGGTACAGACAAAACATTATTTGAGGAAGCACAATAAGATAGTTCAAATATAGTATCTAGAATCCAAGGCACATATGAAGTTTTATAGCAAGGTTCTTTCCAATTTCTCCTGCAGTATTCAGGTGAGTATGTTTTCTGATTTGTGACAAAAGCAGGAAATTTACAGTACACATGGCAATGAGAGCACCATATTCTTGAAATTCATATGAAAGGGTACCTACACACTAACAATCGTACAATATGGGAGCTACTGACATTACAAACACATCCCCTTAACGTTTGTAAACAGTTATTGAGAATTTTCTAGTACTTTCCAGGAGATAATAATTTACTAACATGACAGAGCAGGTGGGTATGATTAATTAGTGCTTTGGAGAATTCATTTCATAAATCAGAAAGTCAGGGTCTAAGGAAGTTGAATTACTCATTACGCACATCAGGTGACAGATTTATCTGAAATCAGGGTTTTATTTAAAGCTTTTTTTCATAATATGTAGACTGATAAAAAGCATTTTTATTTTTATAAAATTGCTTCGGTTTGTCTCTGCCACAGGTTTACATTTATCTTATTTAATTTGGTTTAGCATCTAAAAGATCAAGCAATCTAAATGAATAAAATTAAAGTCATCTTGAAATATCATTAATTTTAGAATGAAAACATACTGTTTCTGACATCCCTTCTGTGGAGACTTTATGGGTCATAAAAGAAATGATGTAGGGGAGAAATAAAAGTTTCACGTATTAAATCTCAGACTCATCTTTAAATAGGTAGGTTTTATTGTGAAAAATTTAATTTGTGGTGCTATAATGCTGAAAAGTCAACAAAAATTGATCGGAAATTTTATCAGAAGCATTAATAATTTAATTGCAAATAGTAGTCTTCAGGGCCTAATTTGTGATTCTGATGCTTCAAAACAAAATACATTTACATGTAAATGACACTCAAATAGTCATTTCTATAGGTGCAAACACTGCATTCAGACAGCTACAAACACAGATGTCTGCTCGCACACCATCAATCAAGATCCAAGGAACTTTTATTTTTTGTTGGAATTAAATTCAGTATGACTAATATATACAGTAATGACATAACTAGATCATTTGTATTAATTTTCTTAAGAGCTAATTAAGGAAGAGCATTTAATCTGAAAGTAGCAAATTAAAAACATATTTCCATTTAGTATTTACAGCTTGTTTCAGAAAGCCTCTGGACCACATATAATGTGTGAAACTAGTAGAAAAATATACTTTAAACCAATATACACTTTTATAAATTGAATATACTCATGTAAAAATAGTAATAAGACTAGTAGTACAACACTAAAATGATTTTAAATTTACAAAAAAGCAACTTTTGATCACATTTTAATATTATGTATTTTAATATGTGTTTACATAAGTTGAGTAAGACACATATAATAACAATAGATTTGAACTGTGAAAAAAAAATTAAAAATTCAAAGTGATTTAGAAACATACTTACTGGTCTGAAAATGTGAATGTCTTGTGTCCTAGACACCAAATGTGAACTTTTGGCAATGCAAGTAGCTGTCTCAAGTTTATCACCTGTTAGCATCCATATCTACAAAATAATTTAAAGTGGTGAACTTCACTAATACAATTACAATTTCAGTTCTTAAAGGTGTCCATTTTTAAACTGGCATTTGTATATTCATTATTTAGGTGAAGCTACCCACGTGTCCTTGGACAGATAAATGCACCAACAAAATGTAGCCATCTACAGAATAGGATGCTAAGTCAACCTTAAAAAAGAAGGAAAGGGAGATAGATCAGTGGCTTAAGTGCCTGCCTGGCAAGCACAAGGTCCTAAGTTTGATTCCCAGTATAGAAAAAAAAATTGTTTTTCAGTTGGGACAGGAAATTGAATCGAGAAGCCTTCACAGTGAGCTACCTCCCCAGCCTTTTAAATTTTGGGATAGAATTTTGCTGTCAGTAAATTGCCTCGGCAAGCTTAAAATGTGTGATCCTTGCCTTAGTCTCCTAAATTGCTGGGATGTGACATGTGCCACCATACCCAGTAGGGAAGGATATTCTAACATAATGTAGGACACTGAGGACATTACACTAAGTGAAATCAGCTAAAAACTTACTTGCTTGAGATCCATAGCAAAGTCAAATAAATTCACAGAGCCAGAAAATAAAATTGGGATTACTATTTAGGGGCTGGAAAACAAGAGAAGTTTCAGTTTGGAAGGACGAAAAGTCTGGAAAAGAGATGGCAGTGATGGTTGTAAACACTGGGGTATACATCATACAATGTGCCTAAAAGTGACTAAAAGGTAAATTCGATTGGGTTTGTACTCACTTAAGTAAAACATGTAAGACCAAAGAGATGTTCAGATGTAGCAGCTGAGATCAGGAGGCATAGGACTATATCTAATGCAACCCCTGCAGATGGCAAAAGGCAACATTTACACTGCCTTCCATTCATGTAGGCTTGAAAAGGCAGCACACAGAGCCAGGAGAAACATAATGTCCTTTATTTCAATGTGCTGGTTTTCATGTGGAAAATGACTCAAGTTCAAATGAGCAAATGGCCCATAGGTAAGCCAAAAGTCATTTATATAGAATAAAATGTCAAATAGTGCTACTTTTACATTAATAGTGCTACTTAATACATATATACATGCGGAGAAGCTCTGGCCAAAGGAGTGCTTGAAATGAATGTGAAGATGAAGGACCTTTGAACAATAGTTCCCAGGTTTCTAGAATGCATGGTAAATGATTACAGTATATTTGCACAAGCAACAAGCCAAGCAGCATCAATAATGTTATTCTCTGAGATGTTTGCTCTGGCCATTGTGTTTTTCTTGCCCTCTGATAAGTTTCCTACTTGATAACCTTACCATTCCTACCCTATGCCCCGACTAAAACTCTTACACAAATGGTGCAAATGTTTTTCTTCTACATCTTTTGTTCGTATGTCCTTGGGTTACAAATAAAAGACCAAGGGTTTTTCAGATTGGTGTTGACTTGAATCTGTGGATGAGCTCTTCTGGGCCTTTTGGTGTTCAGAGCCAAGTGTGATCTCTGAGTAATCTTTCATCTTCTATGCTACCATGGTCACATGTTGTGATATACACCTAAACATACATATGCACACATCCCTAGACTATAGCAGTAAAATATCAGGGCACTTAATACATAAAAAGCTTTTTATTTATATTTTATATTATTTATTTATTTATTTATTTATTTATTCATTCATTCCAGTATCAGGGATTGAACTTGGGGCCTTGTGTTTGCCAGGCAGGTGCTTATGCCACTGAGCTACATTCTTGGCCCCAAACTTCTTGTGCAACATATAGAAAGATGCATGTTTCGGAAACAAGGAACAGAAAATGTTATATGGTATACTAATTATTCAGGTATAATACACCTGTGGTTCTTCTGCAGTCTAAAGATCTGTGCTGCTTACTTCATACATTTTTATATTTCCCTTTCCTGAAACTAATGGATAAGACATTACTCTGACAAAGTGGAAAACAATTGCCACACCATCTGTGGGTCACTCAAGAAATGCATCTGAGATCTGGTAAAAGTTCATCCTTCAGCTTCAGAGGAGTTTTTGGAGTTCTATCATATATGGTATACAGACATAAGCCTGAGTTTTTATACAAAAATCTTATATTGTTTAGCAAACAACTAATACACAGAGTCTGCCCCCCCCAAAATGTATATTCACTTCAACAGTTTGCCATACTAGTAAATGTATGGAAGTTGATGACCACCACTTTGAGAACCTCTTGTAATTGTAGAGGCCAAAAGTAACTAGCAGTAACTCGTATCTCAATAAATTTAGTATTAAAATATTTATACAAGTTTTCCATTTCTTTTTTTTTTTAACTTTTTTTTTTTTTTGGTAAAACTGGGATTGAACCCAGTCCCTTGCACTTGCCAGGCAAGCACTTATTCTACTGAGCTATCTCCCAGGCCCCTTAAAGTTGAGTTTTTTTTGTTTTTGTTTTTTTTTTGGCTGACTCAGACTGCCTTAAGGGTGGGTCTGGTAAGGTACGTGGAACTGGGGATTGAACTATGGTATCCTGTGCCTGACTGTATTTGCATAAGCAGGTGATTAAACAGCTGAACTAACCGGCAGGCCCTCTTTTCATTTCTTGATACATTAAATTTTTGTGGAGTCTGTATGCACCCGTATCAGTCAGGATTCAACAGAGGATTAGGTTTAATATAAAATATATATTCAATGACATATAAAATATTTACAAAGTAGGTTTACAATGGCTTCCTGAGGAGCCTAGGGTGAAAGAATGCAAAAGGCTCTCTGTATGTCAGAGGCTAGGAGCTTATTGCAGAGTCTGGTGCAACTCTGAATCAAAAAGCTGAATGTTCTATTTTGGAAGGCTGAAGAGCCTGAATCAAAAATCTGAAGGGACTGAAGACAAATGTCCAAAAGCAAGGGTGAAGACTGGAGCTTATCTGAAGAAGCAAAACGGAAGACTTCTTTCTTTTTTCCTTTATTAACTCACCTAGCTACAAGCCTATTGATTGGTCACTTATATCCATGGTAAGTCTTTTCTCCTACATGTCAACCATCCACAGGCATACTCAGAATTGTGCTCTATTGATAACTAGGTATATCTTAACTATTCAAGTTGATATTACAATTACCTATCACAATGTTCTCCTTGTGAAATTAATCATTTGCTTAAACCACACTTAGTTTCTATATACAGTAGCAAGTTCATAATTGTGTCCAACACAACTATCATGCATATAAAAGAAAGTGTACTACTTTCCATACCCTCATAATAGAAGAAAAATTTTTTTTGAGTGCTGGTTATGCTAACATTTCATAACTTAAGCACTATAGATTTAACAGTACTTAAGAACTGACATTAAGTCTATGAACTTTTTATTACAAAGGAAAAAAGCATATATACACAAGCATATCAACAAAATAGAAAAAAACAATTATAACCCTTGTTTTTATAACTGGTCACACAGTCATAGCTGCTATTTATTACTACCTTCTTCTACTACCCTTTCTGTATTCCCTTAGCTTTCAGCAATGACCTCAGCAAGTCTCGGTTCTTTGATGACCTATGCCTTTATTTCTGAAGGTTCTGGGTAATTTGTTCTCCTGCCTGGATTGGTTTGTTGTGGTTTCCCACTGACATTACTAATAAGGATGGCAACACTAGGAAGCACCCTTGGAGATTTCTTGCATTCCAAATATATTAATTTCCTCCATTGTGGAAGTTCCACTTCCCATTAGTAGTCTGGGTCAGTTAGCACATCAATACTAGATCCATTTTTAGCTTGTGTACTCAGCAGCATGAAAAGCCCAAAATGAGTGGTAGAAGATGTAGCTCCCAATTAAAACAGAATTCCGGGTCTAAGCCTTCCCCATTGTGGAACTAAGAACTCTAGGCCAGTAGAGCATAAGTTGTGGGAACAAGCAGTAAAAATTTTTTCTAGTGGGTAACTAAAAGTAATGTTGAATGGTACCATCCCTATTTTTATCCCTTGATTCTTGGACTATGGATCTTGCCTATGGGGTAAACAGCACCAGAGAACAGAAGATGAGTCAAAGAATATGCAACCTTCTAGAGAACTTTGGCCCATCCTTACAAGATACTGCCACCTAGCCAGCACTGTAGTATCTAAATCTTCAAAAGGCCAACCCACCTTTCTATCAATCCAGCTTCTTCTGGATGATGAGGAGAATAGTAAGACCAATAAATTCTATGAGCATCAACCCATTCGTTACCTCATTTCTTTGGCCATGAAATGCATTCTTTGGTCATAGGTAATGCTGTGTGGAATATTGTAAGTGTAGGTAAGGCATTCTGTAAGTTCACAGATGGTAGTTTTAGCAGAGGCATTTCATTCAAGGAAGCAAATCCATACCTGGAATAAGTGTCTATGCCAGTAAGGACAAAGCACTGCCCTTTCCATGACAGTAGTAGTCCAACATAATCATCTTGCCACCAGTCACAGACTGACTGCCTGAGGGACTAGTGACATATCAAGGACTCAGAGCTGGTCTCTGCTGCTAGCATACTGGCCATTTAGCAGTGGTTATAACTAGATGAGCCTTAATCAGTGGAAGTCCATGTTGCTGAACCCATGTATAACTTCCATCCTTACTCCCATGGCCACTTGTTCATGAGTCCAGTGGACAATCACAGATGTGGCTGAAGAAAAAGGTTGACTGCTTCCAAAAACAGGCTACCCTGTCCACTTGATTATTAAAGTTCTTTTCTGCTGAGGTCACCTTTGGTAAGCATTTACATGGAACATGAATATTTTTATATCCTTTTCAAAATTTAAACACACACACACACATATATATTTGCTTAAACCACACTTAGTTTCTATATACAGTAGCAAGTTCATAATTGTGTCCAACACAACTATCATGCATATAAAAGAAAGTGCACTACTT
>NW_004524696.1:7746978-7801849 GCF_000260255.1 Octodon degus | reverse complement strand
GCCACAACTCCCAGTCTCAATTGCTGTCTCAGTGCACCCTGGGGGCAGGGCCCGCAAGGCTGGCCCAGGGATTTGGCCAGCCTATTTTTATATCCTTCACCTATTTGGAGAAGTCTACCTACCTCAAATGTTTTTGTGTCAATTTTTTCTATCTCAAATGTGTCAAACACCTTTGTCACCAATTTTCCATTCATATTTGCTCCATGTACCTGACCATTCAACCAGACCATTGGTTAGAGCCCATGAATCAGTAAATAGTTGCACATCTAGTCACTTTTTCTTCCAAGCAAAATGTTCAACCAGGCACATGGCCCAAGTTTTGTTCATTGTGAAGATTTATTTATTTTTTTTTTTACCACTGTTCTTCAGGAATGTCTCAGAAATGGACTACAGTGCTGCAGCTGTCCACTTCTGGGTGATACCTGCATAATATGCAGAACCATGTGTAAACAAAGCCCTAGACTTCTTTTCCTCTGTCAGCTGACCATACGGTCCATCCCATGAGGCCACAGGCACATGTTGGAGGACAGACCCAGGAACTTTATATAAGAAGATTTAGTATAAAGTGTACCCTTAAGTTTTGGAGGCGTATCTGGGGTCAGATCATGCATGATGAACATGCACTAAAGTGTCTCATTTTTTAAACAAAATTCTTACACAGTTTAGCAAAGATCTAATATAAATACTCAAACCTTTATCAGAGAAACATTTACTACCTTAATATTTACATAATCCAGCATCTACGATTAAGAAATAGATTGAATGTTCTTTGAAATAAGAGGTCATCTGATTCTGTACAATGCACTTGAACTTAGGTAATTTAAATGCTGAGTCTGGATTCCTATTCCATAACTATGAACTCTTGTCTAAGCAATCCCTCTGACATTGCAGCAGCTTCATGACATGTCTGGTATTAATTAGGTTGTATCAGCTCTCCTAATGCTTTTACTCACCTGAACCACCTCAGAAACTGAGGGTGGACTGACAAGATGGAGCAAGATTGCTTCTGACCTTCCCTTTAGTTTGCCTCTCTCATCTAACTATGGAGTTTGCTTTCAAAGCCAAATTATACTTTTTTCTATCCTCAAAAGTAGGTCTCAAATCCTTGAGGCAGTACTAAAGAACACTGTTTGTAGAAGTCTATCACTGAGCTCTGTGCTTCAATGAGAACTATAAGTAGCTTCCTAAAAAATAAAATGCCATAAAGTATTAGTTCCCTTGGACCTGAAAGGACAAATCAGTAAGGTAGTAAAAGGTCAACAGGCAGGGAAAAGAAACATTCTGCCATGTACCTTCCAGGGATGACATCACCACAGAACCCAAACTCATACTTGGGAAGGAGTTACACCTCATGTATTCAAGAATGTCAGAATCTTGCAGACACCATGTTTCAAATGCCAATCTGCCATGATGGGGCAAGGCGAGACTATGCAGGAGATACTGTCCTCTTAAGATCCTCATGCAGTGCCAAATGCACAAGGAGCTGGGAAAGAACTCACATGTGTTTGACAAGAACCTGGAAAGAGAAAAGCCATTTTGCTTTCACAGGCTTACAGTCTCTGGAAGAGGGATCCTGTTGCCATACTCAGTGGCCAGGGAGGAGTATGAGAGGAGCTTACCATGGCAGGCTCCTTTGTGTCTTGTGAATAATCTCAGCTAACATTCAGATTCTATCCATGGCTTAGAAACCTTGAAGCATAATGTAATTCAGCACGTGGACAATTCACTAGTGTGTGAAACCTAAACCTAAAGCATTCATCTGACACCTTAAACACCCACAGGTCAGCGAAAGCTCACCAAGAATGGGGTCTTGGGAGCTTGCAACCTACTGCAAGAGAAACCTTTATATTTGGACTCTATGGTACAGGATTTTGATAGGCTGATGGAAAGTAAGGAAACTTTTACTGGTAGGGCATGTGTCTGAACAAGAATACTCACATGTATCTTTGGGAAATGCATGTGTTTGGGGGAGAAATGGGCAAAGCAGAGAGTCTGAAGGCAGGGGCAGTTTCTGGAGGTATTTCTGGAGGTACACAGGCTTTTATAGTAAGGAAGGATAGGATCTAGAGTGAGACTTGGCTTACAAACCTCTGTTACCAATGATCCCATAGGAGTATCGAAAAACAACAGTTGAAATGAAAACAGGAGTTTGCTTTAAAGAAAGCCTGTGGGAAGTCAGGCACAGCACACTATACCTTGATCCCAGCATTCCGCAGCATCTCCAGCATGGGCCTCACATCAGCCTGCAGCTGGTCCTCTACCCCAGTGAGGCAAAGCAGCTCCATTTCCCTCTCCAGACTCTCCACCACTGCAGCTACCTTCAGGGTCCGGTCATGGATACTCAGCTTGGCCTGACTGTATCGGCTCTGAGAACAGAGGGGATACATTGTGTACCTGCGTGTATGTACTCTGTACAGCTGGTTTCTCATCATTTGCTATATAAAAATTTATAAAACAGGTAGAGAATGCCTAATTCGAAAATCCAAAAGCTGAAATACTCCAAAATCAGATATAAAGTCAGATACAAAAGCAGCACTATCACAATCCTCAAAAAGATGTCAGATTTTAAAGCTAAAATTTTCAGGTTAGGGAGGTTGAGCCAGTAATCTATATAAACATTAAAAAATCCAGTAACTCCAAAGTCTGAATCACTTCTATTCCCAAGTGTGCTGTGGAGAGACAAACACACTTAGCCTGCCCTAAGGAATGGAATCTTTTGGCTCTTGTGGACACTGGAGGTGCAGGGCTCAGAAAGAGATTTCCAATGGAGCCAGGCTGCTTTCACCCTTAGGCTGCAGCAATACTGGCTTAATAATGGCATGTACATATTATTAGGACTCATGTCATGGAGATACAAAGTGCTCTATGTGGAAGGTGAATCTGCAAGTGGCAGGTTACTGATGTTGGCTCACCTCAAAGTCCTGGTATTGCTCTTCTGTTAGTGCCCTCTTTGCCACCACAAGAGTCCGCAGCCCTTCACGAGCCATGTTTCCACACTGGAAAAGGAGGGGCCAAGTTACTTATGGGTTCCGTAAGAAGCCTGAGACAACAGTGACAGGGCCACATGGTGCTGTCAAGACCACTCTGTGGCAATGCTGCTATGCTGTCCTCCACTGCTGTGCCGGCCCACTACCTACAAGCACGGTGGTGGCGAGGACCATAAACCTCACATAATAGAGATTTTCTCTGTCCTCAATGAAGAAATATAACCAAAAATTGCAGAAGTTGGGTATAATTTCAACGTATTGTTTATTCCAGTAAACTCAGCATTCTAATCTCCTAATACCTATGATGTCACTAATCTTACTGCTCCCTTGAGATAGATGAGAGAGGAAGAAACTTACTGGAGGTGGCGCCAAGCTATTCTGATAGTGCCATAACATGCTCCTATCACAAGACTCTCATTTTAAGAACCCTTCTTTCTTCAACTCCCCTATTCTTGAAGGCTAATGTCAGGTTTTATGTGGTAAATGAAATAAGAACAGTGCAGATGGTGGTATTGGGGAAGCATGGGGACATTAAGGCTTCCTGTGGAATGTTGTACTAAGATAACACACTGAAGAGGGTGGGTGGGAAAGCTATTTCTGCTACATATTGCTATGTATTCTTGGGTAAACAACCTAGCTATCCTTGCCTCAAGTTTCCATGTCAGTAGAATAATGTAATTTAACACGTTTTAAGGTGACTTTCACTTGCTGGCAGGTTTATGCTCTGAGGTCCAGTAGAGATGAGTTCTAATAGGGATATTCTGGGACTAAGTCAGTTCATGTGTATAAAGTCACACAGCAGTATCTGGCAGAAAATTAGTGCCATGGACATTCATTCTTGTTGTTGCTCTTATTCTTCATTCATATTTTTTAGTCATGTGAGCCAGGTGGATCATGGAGGGTCATCACCATAAGTCAGGACACTCTCACCAGTTGACAGTGCTGACGCTGGTGGAGCCCCACACACCTGGCATCCAAGTTCAGGTATCATGAGGCAGGTAAGAGAGCCTTGGAGGAGTCACCATCTGATTCCCTTGTTGAAACAAGAAATAGGCAGGCCTGTAATCCCAGTACTCTGGAAACTGATGCAGGAGGATCACTGAGAGTTCAAGGCTTGCCTGTGCTACATAGTTAAGTCCAGCCTGAACTACAGAGTAAGACCTGTCTCAAAAAAACTGAACTAAAAACAAAAAAAAAAGAAGAAAAAATACATTCAATAGGCATCTGAAAGATGTTACTGTCATTCATAGTAAGACATGGTGAAGAAAGATTTGTATTAATCTTTTAGACAAGATATCATGTCTGTACTAGGAATAACTACTACGAAGACAACAATATGCAATGTATTAATTATTGTAACTGTCCTATTAATCTGTTTTGAAACTGTCTCACTGCTATTTCTTTCTCAATAAAATTAATAAAAAAATAAATAAAATGATTGGAGATACTCCATAGCATGAAAAAAAAATGGCATCAAAATAATAAACTAGTATTTTCCCCCAGAAACTCAACGGTTTTAGCTGGTAAAAAGTTAAAGAAAAAGGTTGTATGAGATCACATTTCTGTAATCTTGTAATTGTGGGGAGCAGAATTGCAAGTTTGAGCCTAGCCTGGTCAAATTAATGAGACTTTGTAGCAAAAATTGTAACTCGGTGTGAATGTCCTGGGTTCAATCTCCAGTACTGGCAAAAACAAAACAAAACAAAAACAAAAACAAAAAAACCCAAAAAAAAAACCCCCTCCAACCTAAAAAAACAACTCCTCTAGGTTCTCTGGTATAAGGCTGGTAGGGGCTGGACATACCTCTTTGAAAGTAGTTATAACTTCTTTCAAAATTTAAATTGAATTTTTTCAAAGACAACAACTTTGGACAGTCAAGCTACATTTGCAAATGTGTACCACAATATGTCCATGTAATAGCGGTAGTGAACCTATGCAGCAGCAGGCTGCTTGTAGCACTGAAAATTCTAAAAGGTTCGCCATCACTCCCATATGAGGTCAAATCTTACCATGTAGTATAGATCAACAGGAATCAATTAAAAAAAGAAAAACTTGAAATGACAAATATATTAATAACTACTCTGCAACCGCAGGATTGTTACAACCCATGAAGAGTGAAGTGGATTGGCACTAGCAAGTCTTATGATCTTCACCCTCCTTAGTTCCATTCCCTCATGGGTCAAGTGGAAGCAGCAACCATTTCTCAGGTGGTTGCACTATGACCAGGGGATGCTGGGATATGTGTGAGGGACATTTTCCAGTGGGACACAGTCCTGAGTGATAAGAATCTAGCCCAGCTCCAATGGGGACAGTGCTGCCAGGCTGAGAAGAGGATTGAGGATAATGGTGGCAGGTAGAGGCCAAAGGGCACGATGGGCCTCCTGAAGGTCAGGCACAGTCTTTGTACTCAACAGCTATGAGCAGGTACAGTCCTGCCCCAAGATTTCAATGTTCTGGGAGAACAGACAGCATGCATATGGGACAGAGAATACCTGGCTCTGTGATAGTCAAGAGGAGCACAGGCTGTCAGGATCACTTCCTCTGGGAGGAGAACTTAAGAGTACAGCCCAAGCACCCAAGGAGCACCACATCTTTTGTTATATGGAATAGGAAGGCTAAGCCAGACAGGAGTCTCTTCTACCAGGTGATCAACACACAGCAAGCTGTACAGTTTATTACCAAGTGCCCAGAAAATACTCTAATTAAAGAAGCTTTAATTTGAAACCTGGTTTTTCAGAGAGTAATATTTGCTATAAAACACAAAATTTTAGAAACTATTAATGAATACTTAGCTATACTACTGGTGAACTATCAAGTATGAAGAACAATTTCCACCCATTTAAATAATGTAATTTAACACGTTTTAAGGTGACTTTCACTTGCTGGCAGGTTTATGCTCTGAGGTCCAGAAAACTTACAAACTCCTTTATCTAGTTCTTGTCTCCCTGTCATATTTCAAATTTTGACAAACTATTTCAAATTTTAATAACATTTTCAATGCTCCAAACTGCAGCCTGGTTGGCTGTTTTGGGCATTTGTAGCTGGCAGTGGTGAGAACACCAATTTGCGGTAAGAAGACACTAAAGGCCCTGCCGGAGGCAGAAAGCTTCTGGCAAAGCCAGAATCCAACAGCCATTGTTTTACTTGCTTCCTTAAAACAAAAGGCTTTCGGACTAAATATTAAAACAAAGACACTGGTGAAGGGCCAAAAGATTTATCCATGGAAAGGAAACATAACGTTATGATAATACGTGTACAAAGGCATTATAATAAAGTTATCTGTGTGCAAAGCAATCTGACATATCTGTCTGCTGCAAGACATTTATTGACTTGACCTCATAAAGCTAAATAAATTAAACAAGTATTTTACAATTAATTGCACATCATTATGACCAAAAGTAATTTTTATGACATTTTATTAGGTCTTTGGGGAGTCTAATTTATTCATGCCCCTGATTAAATCAAAGTGCCCTGAAGGAGTTATTGATTCATATTGCTAATTCTATCTCTGACATCGGGCGTGGCTGCTGCCTTGACAGATCATCTCTGAGGTTTGAGAGGGATGAGACATTAGCACTAACAATAACACACACACAGGAAGAAGGATTATGATTACAGCTCGCCTCTGAAAATTGATTATGGATTAACATATCAAATCAACAATAATATAACCTCGTGAGACTAACTGTAAATCATATTTGTTTAGGAAGGATTTAACATAGTATTGGTTATATGCAAACGTTATTTTCTATTTTTTAAGTGAACAAATTAGTATTGATTAAAATTTGCCTTAGAATCATCTTGCTTAGGGGGCTGGTGAGATGGCTCGGTGGTCTGAAGCACCTACTTAGAACAAGCTTAGCAAGGCACAAGGAACACACGGTTCAGTTCCCCAGCACCACATGACGGCCAGCCCCACCCCCTGATGGGCTGAGCTGGCCACACACACACACACACACACACACACACACACACACAATCATCTTGCTTATATTTAGGTTACAAAATAAAAATATTAAAGTCTAATTTTGGCTATGTATTTGAAGCTAGTTCAAAATTCTGTTGTGAAGGACTTCAATGCTTTTTGCCGCTTTTAGTATTACATATAGAATGTTCACTGTGAGTACTTGCTTCAACACCTCTATATACATTACATCTAAAAAAAGTAGTACTTTCAATAGAGAGCAAATTTTTATAATTAGCCAGGATTCCTTCTGCTTTCTGAAACTAAAAACCGTAAGCTTTTAAACTAATTTGGTGGGAAAATGTTATCTCTTAGCAATGACTGGTATCTAGTTTTAAATTTTGATTGTTCACCTTATTCCAATGATACTAATGTCTATATTTTGAAGAAAAGAAACTATTTGTCATCTGTTTATTAAATTTCCTGAAATAGTTTGCAAATTCTAAGAGTAGGTAATTTACCTCTTCTTCCAACCAATCGTTGTACTGGACAATGGGAGACATAGCAACATCTGCACCTTTCATATAAAATGTGATTTCTGCCGTAGACTCATCCTATAATAGTGGAAATACAAACAGGGATAGCTGGGTCACATCACTCTTTGCAAACAACAGCAAACTTAATGTAAAATGCACTGGGGAAAGCAATTCTTAGTGAAAGCATTCTTCTTTGTTGAGCTTTATGTACATTTTTCTCTGTGGAAATGATAGCACAATTAAGAGGAGAAGCTATCACTGAATACCTTATGAGGTTATGATGAAATTTTTGAGATACAATTTGTTTAACAAATAAAAGTATAAGCTGGAAGGTAAGCATTAATTCTCTCAAATTTTCAAAGTTTAATTCAATGCTTCACTATTTATAGTAAACTTCAGAGACATATTTTTGGAATTTGCTAAGAAAATCCTAATAAAGGTATGTTTTTGTAACTTTACAATCATAAATCATTATTAAGTGTAAACTCCGTACTACTTTTGTTGAAGACAAAATAAGCTCAGCTAATTTAAAAAATTAATAACTCCCTTTATATATTTTTCCTTTGTAGTCTTAGGAAAATTATTTTATATCACCAGATATTTCATATTGTTAAAAACCACACTAGCTTCTTGGTAAAAAATTAATTTTTTAAAAAAGTATAACAAGCATAAGACATTTGAATAAATATTTAACTTCTACCTTTCTGGGGAAAATATTCTGTGTCTACTTTAAAAAACAGAAAAGTAAATGATTTGGGTAATAGCACCTTCACTGCAGGGCCCATGAATGAAGGCAATACAATGTGGCATACCCTGACAATGATGCCCATCCGCTTGCTCTCTGAAGTGAAAGGGAACATCTGCAGGATGCAGTAGGTCAGAACTTGGCCACTAGGAGTCTTCAGCTGCATGGAGGTAAGGTCTCTGCTGACCAGAGTGAGACCAACGCTCTCTGTCCATTGTACCAGTGCAACCTGAAGAGATCACAGGGTGAGGTCTGACTGCCTGGTGGATGCTGTGCAGAAATGGCACAGCACCTTGGCATGCAGAACGCTCACCAAGACATGTTAGATACAGAGAAACTTACAATTTTGTGGCCATTTCACATGTGTATTTTTGAATGACACTTCGGCAGGTGAACAGTAGCAATATGGCAAAATGTTTCTTGGCCTTACTGTTTAAAATATACTTTTACATAAATCATATAAAACTTCTTTGCAATTTGTGCTGTCTCCCCAGAACGAGACAAGTTTAAACTCTAGAAGACAGCCCATACCAGCCAGTCCCAGAGCACAGGAAAGAAGTCACATAAGTCATCAAATTTTCTCTACTCAGATTCTAGGGCCTTATGAAGGAGCAAACAGTTTGAGTTGTTCATTTTGACATTTTTCTAACATAGAAGTGATAGGTCTGCACCCACACAAGTCTGCTGGGTCATCATGCTGACCAGGCATCATGGCATGGGTATCTAAGATTGATGATGAGCCATTCCTAGACTGACTTCTTCCCCTTGGTTAACTTCAAACTTCCTCTTCTTGCTCCTCTCCACTCCCCGCACCAAGTCTTCCCCAGTCAGCACTTGTTACAACGCTACTGCCCATATAAGCTCCACCCTAAACCCAGCTCAATAAATTCCTTGTCTTTCTGACTCCTCCCTGAGGGTTCTTGCTTTTCTTTGGCAGTCCTCCCACTCCATGTAAAAAATGATTACTTCTCTCCTGCTTCTCTTTTGCTTCAGAGGAAGGAATCTTACAAAAAGAAAAACTGGTGACTGTTTGTAAATGTCTACATAAAATAATGGCTAATGTAAAGAGGACAAAACAGCAAAGGAGATAGCAAGCCAGGGTTCTGAGCTGGACCTGTGCTGTCCACCCTGTCCTCACTCAGCTGAGGCCTGACTTCCGTTTCTGTAATATTGAAAACATGCTGACTAATATGGGGTAAGCAAATTCCCTGGCATATGCAGGTACTCAAAAGTAGGAGCTAATGCTAAAAATTTAAAAATGACAAATAGAAGAATAATTTAATGCCTATTCTATAAAAACAGTATTTTATTACAATAAATGTTCTTTGAAGTCCTTAAGAGCTTCATTACAAGACATTAATTAGTTAATGCATGATATACTAATCCCATGATCAGTTAAAGCAGCACCACCTAATGAGACTATACTATTTACAACAGAGCAATGCTACCACAGAGGTTAGAGAGTTCATCAGACAGATGGCTCAATAAAACCACAATTTCTTTAGTGATTTTCTAAGGTCAGGCTTCCTCTGTCTGTATTCTCCAGGCACAACTTGTCTCCTGCCAGTAACGTGGACATTGTTAGGGTCTGCGGTGGCTTCTTCCAAGCCCAACTCTCACAAGGCGGGGTGAGCTCATCTTTACCTTCAGGTCTCACTAGCACATAATACTTTCAGGAATTTATTTTGGGTTCTGATAATTCAAATCATTTCAAGAGCATTTTAAATTCTGTGTTCAGGATATGATTTTCATCATAAGTTTATATAAGTTTTAATTATAAGTGTAGATAAATTTACATTCTTACAGAGACTGTGCAGTAAACTTCTCAACAGCTGTGGTTCTAGGCTGACTGAATCAGGTTCCAGAGTTTGGGCAATAGCTGTAACCATGTAAAATTTCAGTTTCTTCATCTGTAGAAGGCCAGATTGAGGCCAACTTTCAGGCCACTATGGTGAAAGATATGACACAAGAGCAACCAGCAGCTGCACTGTTCAGTATACTTAAGTTACTGGTCAATTGCATTATCTTTAGTCCTTTCTCACAGTAGCTATTAAATTCTTTCAGGCAGACCAGGAATTATTTTTAGAATCAGGTTTCTAAGCAACTTCCCATAAGCCCAACTTAAGATTTCTAGAATCTGGAGAGCTGTCTCCTTGTTTTTCATGTTGAGAGTTCCCAGTGTGCACGGCACAGGGGAAGAAGTGTCAGGGACAGTAGGACAATACCACTAAAGCTTTTTAGGATTGTGCAAATGGAGAACTAGGAGTGGAGAGCTGAAAATCAGTGTGTCAAATGCCCTGTGCTATGTAAAATGCTTCCTCACTTCTCATGGCCATCTACCAGCATGACTGAAAATCAACATGCACGCTCTGTCCTGATGAGACCTGCAGTGGACACCCTGAATTCCACTCAGGTTCTCTAGTGGGCCTTTCCCAAATATTCGTTGGTTTTCAAAATGGAATAAACTAGACACAAAGGACTGCTGTTTTGGGATAATAAAGACATATTCGGGCATTTAAAAATTACTAGTTACAAATTATATGTAGAGGATGTATCAGAGAAAAAAAACTTTCTAATCCTTTAAACAGTTTACATATTAGGGTTACACTGCAATAAATGGAATAAAATACTTTCAGAAAATCAGGATCGAGAATGAAACTATGTGATATTTTTTATTTATTTATTTTATAAAAATCAGAACAAAATCAGGGCTGGGGAGATAGCACTGTGGTCTGAGTGCCTGCCTGGCAAGCCCAAAGACCCAGACTTGATCACCCTGGTACCAAATGCAATGCCACAGTGCTGGCCACTGAAACCGGGTATGGTGGTGCACGTCTGTAATCTCACTGCTGGGGAGGCTCAGACAGGAGGATCACTGTGAGTCTGAGCTGTGCAGGGAGACCCTGTACCAAATAAATCAATAAATTAATTATTTTTAAAAATTTTACAAAATCAGAAATGCATTTCTGTAAAGAAAGAATGACAGGTAAGTTTTCTCATCTCAGTTCTTCATCTGTGCCCCAGAAAACAGGAAATAAGATGAGGCACTATTTGCTATTTCCAAGTGGTACATAATTTGGACATACCTGGGTAGAAAAAAAGAAGGGTGAGATGCTGCACACAATGCACACCTAGGGGTATCAGCAGTTCCTGTCCAGAATTTGGAGAGGCTCAGAGGCTGCAGCAGAGAGTTGGCTGGCCTGTTCTGCTGCTTTTATTGTCTATGCATTCATTTCTGACCTTACCTTACTACCTCACCTCTGGTTCCTTTCACAATCTCAGCTTCTGAGTGCAACACAAAGCATGCGTTATGAATGAACATAACAGTGTTTAAATTTCACACATAAAAATATAAATTTCATTAAGAAAATTGTATAGTTGATATTAAAATGTCAAAGGATTTAAATGTATTGGGATTATTGTTTTGCTAATAAGCAACACAGTGGAATTTATAACTTTTCTTATGTAGAAGAAAATCAGATCTTCTCAATTTACCCAACAGGTAAGTTCAGGGCTTCTGTGGTACACCTGTCCCCACCCACAGGACTGGATGACAATTACATATTATTTTGTATTTACTCTGTGACTGGAAAATTAGACGGTATCCTTAACAAGTGATACCCTTTGGTATCTAAACATTATGATCAAATATACAACAGACTGGAGTATGAAATTTAACAAAGTATGCTTGATTATAAGCAAGACTAATGAAGGTCTGACCTTGTATTGTACACTAGGAGGGTCAAATCATACCAGAAATACTCTGCTATATTTTGAGTATACTGTTCTGGGAGACATCCAGAATTCTACATGAGAAAATGTGAAGCTCCTCATTCTCAACATGTAATTAATGCTTCTTCTTTTCATGGAAAAATAAATGAACCTTTTTGATTTTTGTTCATTTTGATGGTCTTTAGCAAGATCTCTGTCTTCTCAAAATACAAATTATATAAATAGTAACAGAATGCTTAATGTTTGTCAAATATTGTGAGATTTCTTTTCTCCCAGTTTTCATGTTTTGTGAGAAATCAGTGAAGGACTTACTCTCAGGATGGGAAGCCACTGAGTCACATTAACTAGAGCCCTGTCACGTCCTCGTGAGGTAGGGATACAAGACTCAGAAAACTCCTACTTGTGGGACTCACCTGACTGAAGAAAGAATGTACCCATGAGAATATCAAATGAGTTTCAATATCCCATGTTTTAGAGGGAGTTTGGCATGCAGCAGTAGCAGCAGGCATCCACCCTCTTGACACCAGTGTTCTGCTGGTAAGGACTATGCACTAAATGTTAAATGGTGCGTCACCAGTGGAGCTGGAATTAGAACTCTTACTCTGAGTCTCCAGGGTGTTACTAAGAGACCAAAGTACACTAAAAGCCTAAAATCATCCACCAATGATCCAATACTGTAATTTAGAATGTCAGCAAAATAGTCTAAATTATAGCACCAAAAAAACCAAAAAACAAAAAACAAACAAACAAAAAAACCAAAAAACCAACAACAACCATATGGACATCAACAGAACTGACTTCTGTCTAAAGGGAAGAGCATATTCCTATAAGGCTGGCTAAAATCTAAAACAAGAATGACACTCTTTACTTTTTTTCCCTAATACATCTCTATATGCTACAAATGATCTAATATTTCCAAAGTTAATTTTCAACTTACATAGTGAAAGGTTACTATTACATTGTGACCTGTAAATTGTATCTTTCGGTGTATACCCTATCATCTCATAGTGCCCTACTGCAGTCAGTATGGACACATTCTATATTTGGTGACTCACATCTGTTTATTATTTAGTTTATGCTTGATTTCACAACCCTTGTGAGTTCGCAGCTGATAACAAAAATCACATTTGCTTCTTATAACTAGACTAGCATTCTGTCTGATTGTTTTTAACCAGTAAATATACTGAAAAAAAGTATTCAAATTTTTCACAAGGTAGTGGCATGTGAGATATTGCTCCTGCTCGCCTGCTCGCCTGCTCCCCAGATCCCTTTCCAAAAAGAGCCCAGGTACTGCGTGTGAGGGAGACCTCCCGCATTCCCTCACTGGATCCCTTTTAGGCCAGAGCCCAGGCCCAGTGTACTGCAGCAGGAAGAAGCTGAGCACAGCAGCCAGACCCAAGCCAGGCACATCTGGAGGAAGAGCATATTTATAGATCCAGAACTGGTAAGCTGAGACAATTTACTAGACCCTATGAGAGCATCCTCTTTCTCTCTTGATTGGGTTGAACTAGTTTGCCTGGAAGTCCCCATATACATCAAGGGGAGGTGACCAGACAGAACTTAGGGGAACTAATTTAAATACAAATTCCCAAATTAATATCTGCTTAGCTACACAGACATAATGTTTGCTCTTATGGTCTAAAATACAAACCCATTAGTTAATAAAAGTTTGCCAATTGCTATATATCACTACCCATTATTAATGCTCCTAATTTTAGTTCTGTAAATACAAAACTGTAATTGCCTTAACCACATAATCTCTTTGAGTAAGAATATCAGTAGGAGCTAAGGTAATAACTCCACCAAAGCTCTACGCAAAAGGTCTTAGGACAGTACTATACCAAATGAAAAGGGAAGGAGCAAAATGCATTCTCAGGCTGCGAGCCCACCCAGAACAAATGCAGGAGACAACAGCATAGAAGAAATTGGAAATCACACACCTGAAATCTCTGAAATAATAGCGTCTGAAGTAAAGAAACAACTGCAGAAAGGTATAGAGGAAATCAGCTCAGAAATAATATCTGAAGTTAAAAAAGGATAACTATAATGAAAGAATTACTAAGTGCTTCTAAAAAAACACTGAAAAAAATAGAGGAGAAAAGAAAAATGATGGAATCGTTGAATGAGCAACATAGGAAAGAAATAAAATACATAAAGCAAGTTCAAAAAGATATACAGGAAATTAAGATCTTATTCATAAACTGGCAGAGCTGTCTGAATGAAAGTGAAGATAGAGTTTCAGACCTTGAAGACAATGTTGCAGCTATTGAAAAGGTAAGAAAAGATCTCTTAAAAACAACGAGGATGCAGGAAAAAATAATTCAACATCTGCAAGATAATGCAAAGATGAACAATGTAAGAATAATAGGTATCAATAAGAAAGAAGGAGTCAATACAAATGATATAAAAAGAATATGGGCAGAAGTAATAGCAGAAAACTTCCCAAATATGGGGAAACAATCTGACATTCAGGTAACCAAAGTGTACAGAATTCCAAATAACATCAACCCAATTAAAAACACACAGAGACATATAATAATCAAGATCCCAGAAATCTAGCACAAGAACAATATCCTAAAAGCAGTGAGAGAAAAGAAACAGATCACATTTAAAGGAAAACCCAACAGAGTAATGGCAGATTTGTCTTCACAAACCATCAAGTCCAGAAGAGCATGGAGCAGAGTACAAGTCCTCTATGAAAACGAATTCCAGCCCAGACTATTATACCCTGCAAAACTCTCTTTCAAGTTTGATGGAGAAGTGAAATACTTCCATGACAAAGAACAACAAAAGAATTTCATGTTGACAAAGCCAACCCTACACAGACTACTAAAAGACATCCTAGAGAGGGAACAAAATGACTACAACTCCATGAAAGAGAATGGAAAGAACCTACCAAGTAGGGCAAATAATTAAACACAAGAGAAAAAGTGGTATACAACAGCAGGTAAATAACATGTCAATCATAAGTCAATACATCTCAGTTATAACCCTCAATGTAAACGGACTCAGTTCATAATTAAAAGAAATAAAATGGCAGAGTGGATTAGGAAGCAAAACACAATGTATGTTGTATACAAGAAACACACTTAACTCATAAAATTCACAGGATAAAAGTCAAAGGATGGAAAATAAGACTACAAGCCCCAGCAACTCAGAAAAAAGCAGGGATAGTAATCCTGCTCGCAGACAGTCTGAACTTCAAACCAAGAATGATCAAACGAAATAAAGAAGGTCACTACATACTGGAGAGGGGAAAATGCAAGAGGAAGAGGTAACAGAAATATGTACGCACCAAACTTGGGAGCACCCAACTATACAAGACAAATTTTAATGAACATGAAAAATCTTATATCCAATACCACAATTTTAACAGGAGACTTTAACACCCCCTTATCCCAAAAAGATAGGTCAAGCAGACAAAAAATTAGCAGAACTGAACGAGAACTTGGAACAAATGGACTAAATGGACATATACAGAGTATTTTACCCAATCCCATCTGAATACATTTTTTCAGCTGCACATGGGGCATTTTCTAAAATAGACCACATACTAGTCCATAGGTCATGCTTAAGTATATGCAAGAAACTAGAAATTATCCCATGCATATTATCTGACCACAGTGCAATGAAACTGGAAATAAATGACAAAAGAAACCACAAAACCCCATAAATACATGGAAATTAAACAAATTTTGCCCAAGGTAGATGCTTTAGTTATCGTCTTTCTTAATGTAACTTGCTTAAGTTTTGGGAGGAATTGTAATAATATAAATAATTTCAGGATTAGGCCTATAAACAAGTAAAAATGCAAATGAAAAATATCTTGGAGGAGGACATGTAGCACCTTCTGAGTATTCGGTGTGACTTAATATGTATGTATTCAGGATCACATACAGGACTGGTCTTCCTTACTCAAACTAGGCAAGTCAAAATGCTGTGTCTCAAGAAAGGCTAACCTAATGATACTAGCAGGTCTCTTGTTCTGGGTTCATATGTTTCCATGAGCTAGAACCAACAATCATATAAGCATGACTGCCCTATGAGGCAGCTCATACCATTGGTGATACAAACAGACCTAATTACCTTTATCAGTCTTTTTATTAATAAAATTAAGTCAGAGCTGCCTGGCAGTTAGATACATGAATTAAATCAGCTGCCTGGCAATGGGACATGAATTATAGCCCAGTCTTTGCATATGATACCATTCCTACCACCCAAAACTGAAGATTGAACCCAGTACCTTGTGTACTAGGCAAGTACACTACTACTGAGCTTTGTATCCATTAGAGTTTTACTAAAGAAACCAATACAAGACAAGGTATACAAATATATAAGAAGTTACAAGATTGGCTTATGATGGGTCAGCCACAGAGTTGGATGAGGAAGCATGCAGAGGGTGTCTGCACACTGGAGACTGAAGGAGCTCAATGCAGGGTCCATGCAAGTTCGTATCAGGATGCTAAGGGTCTGTGACAGAAGTCTGATGAGTCTACACTGGAAGGCTGAAAGATCCAAGGCAGAAGCCAAAGACTGAACTACAGAGCCAGGAGACAACGTCCACGCTAAAGGCAAAGACTGATTATTGGTTAAGATGTTTTCTCAATTTGTGGGTTGTCTTTTCACTCTGTTGGTGATTTCTTTTTCATGCAGACACTTGTCAATAAGATGAGATCCCAGTTGTTGGTTCTTTACAGCATTTTCTGTGCTGTTTGGTTTTTGTTCTGAACTGTCCACCTACCCTATGTCTTCAAGATTTCTATCTACTTTCTCTTCCAGGAGATTTAGTGTTTCTGTCTTAATATTTAGATCTATAATCCATTTTGGCATTAGTTTAGTGCATGGCAATAGACCCAAGCAATAGCAATGTGTAATATAAAAGTCATGCTTGAATATGTCTCGTCTTGGTTTTCTAAATGTACTGCTTCTAATGTCTTACAATTATTGGTATACTCTCGTTAAAATGATTTTTTTTTGTAACAGTAAAGAAACAAAAACAAAGATATGGAAAAAATTTAAGGTTTCTTGAAAGCAAGTGGTAGTATTCAATTATTTGTCCTATCTTGCATAACTATATGTTAACCTCAGCAACAGATCTGATGATAAAAATAGATAATAGAATAACCATTGTCATAGGTCAGGATTCAAAGTTTCCCAGGCATCCTGCCCCCGAACTCTCTCCCCCTTGGCCCCACGCAGAGTCAAACACAAAATCACAGAATCGGTCCACCTGACTTTGACCTGGACAAGCAACCATGAAACTCCTTTGTTCACATTAAATGGCCCCCACAGACCAGGTAGCCCTGCCAAGATTAGTTCTCCCTCAGCTATTCCCTTTATTCACTGTTGTCTTGGTCCACTAGATAGCCAGCCTACTTGATGCCCTGAGTAAATCTACTCATGTCAGAATGCCTGATCTGTTGATTGTGTGGTTTGTACCTAACACATTATTAATTAGTTATTCTTGTTTTAAAAATCTGTAACATATGTATTGTGTATGTCACCCTGTTTCTGTCTTTGTTTCTGCTATTTGCTTTTGTTTTTACTCTTCAAGATAAGATAAAATAAAATAAAATAAAATAAAATAAAGGCAAAGACTGGAACTCCTCCCAAGAATGGAAGCCAATCCATCCTTTTGTATTTCCCTTTTACACCATCCAGGCAATTAGCAACCATAGGGTGGGTTCTCTATCCCAGAATTGGCTGGCCAATTCAGTTAAGTTGTAAACTGTTCAGGTTGACACTATCAATTAACAACTCCAAACTCTGATATCTTACCTGCTAGTTTGGAATAGATTTAGTGAAGTTTTGAATAATAAAGGAAATTCCCAGAGAATTCCCAGTGTATATCTGAAATATTTATGTGGTGTTCTTTTTAGAAGAATTTCAGAAATAAAAACTTACATGTAGTGATGGTAAATATAAAAATAAAAGCAAAGAAACTTCAATGGTATTGGCAGTCTGTTTTCTTTATATAAGTTGAAGCAATTAAAATATAAATACTTTTAAGGTTGAAGATGTGAATCAGTAGTAGAGCAATTATCTAACATACAAGAGGTAGTGGGTTTTATTCCTAACACTTACAACAAAGGAAATCAACAAACCTTTCAAGGGTGTCCCAGTTCCTGATATAAAACTGACAGTATTTTCAGGCAAGTGTTCAGAAGTCAAGTGTCGGGAAGAAGTCAGGTTTCATAGAAATCAAGTGCAGGAAGATACTGAAGCTGCACAACGACCCAGGGAGAACATCAGCACAGCAGCATCCTTTGTGGCCCCAGATCCTTACTGTTGCAGGCATATAAGCAAGCATGACCACATTGTCAAGTAAATTAAACCTAAAAACCATTAAAGTGATGTAAAGTAGAAAGTTGAGTGAATTCTCAAGAGCCAAGCAAAAATATAAATGGGTACAGCACTTTCTGATGTGGAGATTCTGGGAACAGACATGACAATAGACAGCCACCCTTGTGCCCACTGGGTTTCTGAGGTTAAAAAGTCTCTCTTCCCCGGCAAATTATTAGTTGGTCTTTAAACCATTTCAATACACACAAAGTATAAGTCACCTGAAAGAAGTACAAATGCTTATAAGGGATAAAGGCTGAGGAGGTAGTTTTGCTTCCCTGCAGAAGACAATGTACAACAATAGCCATGAAAAGCATTAATAACATCCAACTTTTATTTGCCAAATGCCCTAGTTATTAATTCACATTTGAATTAACTCATATTTGTATAACTCATTAAAAATAATTTCAAATTTAAACAAAGTTTTGGAGACTGGTTTATGCTTGAAAAAGGCATCAGTACATCACAGTGCTAAGGTAGTGCTTTACTACTAAGTATTTATTTTCTTCCCTCTGTTATCCATCTCCAACTGTCCTGGAAATCAGTCAAAAAGTTCTTTTATGCTTCCATATAATTCCTAAGACTTTCCTTTTTTTTTTTTTTTTTTTTGATGAACGTGACAGTCCTGAAGATGACAGGTAAGGTATTTTGCACAATATCACTAAATTTGAGTATGTTGATGTTTTTCTTATGGGAGACTGTGCTTGTGGGTTTTGAGGCAGAAGACTACAGAAGGGCACCTTTCTCATAATGCAGTCAAGATAACTTATCACTACAGATGCTTGTCTTAAGCAGCTAGCTGAAGTGTTTGTAAGCTGTCTCCACTGTTAGTCTTTTATTATCCTTGTGCAATACTGAACTCTTAGGCAGGAAGTTACTATATACAGCTTGTACTTAAAGACTGGGGAATTATGCTTTCCTTCCGAGAGTGGATTCTCCACAGCAGTGCTTCTACACGAGAGATGTGTTCACTTTCTTTCATTTATTTATTAAATCAGTTTAAGCATTAGTATCACTCATGGATATTTGTTTTGTACTTTGTTTAATAACTCAGTACTATGTTTCTTTTGTTTTTTTCCCTATGTTTCTTATTCTATTTCTTTTTTTTCCTTTTTGGCTGGCTCAGTCTGCCTTAAGGGCAGGTCTGAAATGGCATGTGGAGGTGGAGATCGAACCACAGTCCCCCGTGCCTGTGTTTGTCCAAACACGCACTTTAAACAACTGAGCTAGGGCTGGCCAAATAGTTCAGCAGATTAAAGTGCCTTCTTAGGCAGATGCAGGGGCTGGGGGTTCAATCCCCTGCCTGCCATGTCGGGCCTGCCCTTGGGCGCCGAGATGGTGAGGCAATTGAGACTGGGTGTGGTGGCGCACGCTGGTAATCCCAGTACTTGGGAGGTGGTAAACAGGAGAATCACTACGAGTCTGATCTATGTAATGAGACCCTGCAGACCCTGTACTAAATACAAAAAAAGTGCTAACAACTGAGCTAACCGGCAAGCCCCGCCCCTTATTCTATTTCTTTCTTTTCTTTTTTTTAACTGTTCTAGCTTCAGCCATTGACAGCTTTTCCAGGGAGGTCCAGTGCCTATTTGTCTTTATCAACTGTGGCAGGATTTTGTTGTTTGTTAATAATTTCAGTATGCTCTCAGATTTCTGTGACACTACAACATACTTAGTCCTCTGTCTGAGGATCAGCTGACATTCCCTCCCACCCCATTTTGCAGACTGTCTTTTTGCTTTACTGCTTGTCTGTTTTGCTGTGCAGAAGCTTTTTAATTTGATATGATACCATTTATTCTCAGTACTATTTCCTGTGCAACTGGAATACTGTTCTGTAAGTCTTGGCCTATGATTTCAAAAACTTTTACCTATTTTGTCTTCTAGCAGGTTAGAATGCTTAGTTCTTTGGTCCATTTTTATTTTAGTTTAATACATCATAAGAGATATTCAATCTTCCTATTATTTATTAATCAGAAAGTATAATACATCATGTAAACAGAACCAAGAACGAAAAATCACAGGTCATCATCTCAGTACACACAGAAAAAGCCTTTGAAAACGTATTTCATCCTTTAATGATTAAAAAAAAACAAAAACAAACAAAGAAAATGGGTATAAGAGCTGGCCAAATAGCTCAGGGATTAAAGTGCCTGTTTAGACAGACATAGGGGCTATGAGTTCAATCCCCTGGTCTGCTATGCAGGCCCCGCCATCAGGGTGTGACTGGGTGTGGTGTAAATAATACATACACCATTTATTATTTATTAATGAGGTTATTTTCCCCACAATATTCTTTTTCTCTTTGTCAAAGATCAAATAGTTGAATATGCTTGGAATTGTGTCTGTACCTTTTATTCTGTTCTACTGACCCTCATGTCTGTGTTTGTGCCAGTATCATATTGCTTATATCACTGTAGATTTGCAATATAACTTCAGGTCGAGGACTGCGATGCTTCAGCTCTGCTTTTTATTTAGGATTCTCTTTTTTTTTCTTTTTAATTTTTTAAAGAGTACAAAATATTATTGAAACAATAAATTACAAATGATACAGTTTCACGAAATAAAATAATATGAATTTGACAGTATTTGTTGTATTGCATAGTTTTCTCTTCAAATTGATTATTCAGATTACCAGGATTCCTTTTACTACTCTGGGACTCTTCGAGTTCCATTTGGCGGAACCAGGGATTGAACTCAGGCCCTTACGCTTGCCAATGAAGTGCTTATTCCACTGAGCCATCTCCCTGGCCTCTTCGAGTTCCATTTGAATCTTAGGATTGTTATGACTAATGTTCTAGAAGTTTTGGGATTGCAATACATTTCTTATCAATTTTGGAAGTATGGCCATTTTAACTATGTTGGTTCTGCTTATGGAGGAAAAGGGGATGTCTTTCTGTTTGTTGTATAATTTCCTTTTTCAGAGTGCTCTAGTTTTTATGTAGAGGTCTTTTACTTCTTAAGGTTAATTCCCTAGTATTTAGTATTTTTTGGTGTTATTGTGAATTACATTTTTCCTTTAATTTCTTTCTCAATGGGTTCATTATTTGTGTATAGGAACAATACTAACTACTACGTGTTCACTTTGATTCTTGCTAATTAATGAATTTGGTTATTAAATCTTAAGAGTCTTTTGGTGGAGTTTATGTGTCATCTATAATGAGGATCATGTTATCTGTAAATAGTAATTAGGTTACTTCTTTTCCTGTGCATATTTCTTTTATTTCCTTTTCTTTCTTAATTGCTCTGGCTAATGTTTTGAGTACTATGTTGAACATGAAGGGTAACAATGGATGTCCTTATCTCGTTGCTGATTTTTGAGGGAAAACTTTTAGTTTTTCTCCATTTAATACGATGATAACAGGATGGTCATAAATGGCTTAATCAATTAAGTTCTTAAGTTCTTTTATACCCATTTTCTTTTTTTTACTTTTTTTTTTTTTTTTTTTTTTTTTTATTTAGGACAGCATTACAGGGTCTCACTGTGTAGATCAGACTCATAGTGATCCTTCTGTTTACAGCTTCCCAAGTGCTAGGATTATAGGCGCGTACCACCATGCCCAGTCTCAACTGCTGTCTCACCACACCCTGATGGTGGGGCCTGCACAGCAGACCAGGGGATCGAACTCATAGCCCCTATGTCTGTCTAAACAGGCACTTTAATCCCTGAGCCATTTGGCCAGCTCTTATACCCATTTTCTTTAAGTTTTTTTTTTTGTTTTTTGTTTTTTTTTTTAAATCATTAAAGGATGAAATACTTTTTCAAAGGCTTTTTCTGTGTGTACTGAGATGATGACCTGTGATTTTTGTTCTTGGTTCTGTTTACATGATGTATTATACTTTCTGATCTGCATATGTAGGACCATCTTTGCATTCCTGGGATGAATACTACTTGAAGTATGATCTTGATTTATGGTCCTGTGTTTAACAGGATCTTGTTGAGGATTTTTGTGTCTATATTCATTGAAGAGATTGGACTATAGTTCTCTTTTTGGCTGCACCCTTGTCTGATTTTGGAATCAGGGTAAAAGTGGCTTAGTAGTCCTTGCCTTTCAATTTCATTATAAGCTTGAACAGTATTGTTTGTAGAACTTCTCTGATGTTTCTGTGGACTTCAGTAGTAAACCCATCCAGGATTGTGCTTTTAGTAAGTTTAAAGCATTTTTTTTTTCTTTTAAATTACTGTTTCAGTTTTGTTGCCTGACACTGGATTAATCAGGGTTTTAAAATCTTCTTGGCATTTTTATGTATCTAGGAATATAATTCTGAATTCTCCAAATTTTGGCATACAGAGTAGAAAGTAGCTGCAACATTTTTTTTTTTTTTTTTTAAAGCAGTATCTTGTGATTCTTTATTTCTAACTACACAGATTTGGGTCTTTTCTGTCCTTTTAAAGTTAGTTTGCAAAGATTTTGTCTCTTTTATTATTTCAAATAATCAACTTTTCAATTAATTGTTTCTTTGTACTTCGTTTTCCATCTCAACTCCACTATTTTCTGGTCCGATCTTTACAATCTCCGTCCTTGTACTACTTTTATATTTGGATTGTTCTTGTTTTTCTAGGACCTTAAGATGTATTATGAAGTTATTTATTTGAGCTTGCTCTGTTCTTGTGATGTGGCCATCCAGTCATAAACTTCCTCCTTAGAACTACTTTCATCATGTCCCCTAAGTTCTAGAATGCTGTGTTAGCATTATCACTTAGTTCTAGAAACTGTCTTAATATATTCCTTGATTTCTTCTGTAATCCATTGTTTATTGAAGGGCATATTGTTTCACTTACATTTATTTGTATAATGTTTGTGCTTTCTTTTGTCCCTTATTTCTAACTTTATTGAGTTATCTTTACTGAGTTTGAGCTTATCTGATAAATAAATAAATATAATACCATCCTTAATCACGGGAAAGAAATCTATCACTAAAATAAACCAACAACTGACTTGCAATTGGTGAGAGTAAATATCTACTAAATGGAACAACTTTATCTCTACTAAGAAAAGTATTCAACAGCAATAATATAAAGTTAACTAACTATCCAAAGATTCATAATGCAAAGTAGGTGTATTAGTAAAGGTAAAGGGGGACGGAGACTTAAAAAAAAAAGCAAAATGTGAATCTGAAATATTAATCAAGGGGTTCTGAGGAGGAGCTAACAATAAGGGGGAGCTTAGTAAAAGTAAAAGGAAATCAATTATGACAGAGAATAGTCACAAGAAAGAAGAAACAAGAAAAAGAAAAAAGTGAAACCACAAAAAAGAAAATTGAAAGGCAAAAAGAGAAAAGGAGTGAAAGTGAAAGTGGAAAAAAAGGGAAAAAAAAACATCAGCCCACCCCCCCAAAAAATGATGAAGGAAAGATAAAAATAAAAAATAGAAGCAAAAAAGATTTGACTCCAAGAACAAATTATTGCGTAATTTAATGTTTTTTGTTTTGTTTTTTCCTAAGATCAGCTGTACTGGCATCCAGCCAATCATGACTTTTTCTGCCTAGCTTTAGGAGGTCCCTCATTCCCCATAGATTGGGTTACTGTCCAAGCCAAAGCATAACTTTCATCCTGCTGGTAGATGAGGAATACAATCAGCATTTTGGTCTCTGCTTGATGTAGACTGCAGAGTGGAGGTCTGAGTGGGCTGTTGGACATACTGTTCCAAGTTGTGGGGTCTGTTCACTCCTTCCTCTCCCCAATAGCTTCTCTAGTCCAGGATCAGGTCCCTTGGTTAGTCCTTGCCTCTGCTACCCGTTTTGGGGAGGCAAAATGTACAACCAGCTGGGAGTTGGTGAGTAGATGTGCCTTTCTGAAAGGGGCCAGTGCATACTGAGTGGGCCTGCCTGTTTATCTGGAGAAGGGGCTTCATTTTTCCTGTGCAGGTGTGCCTGCTTGCATGGGAGGGGCAGCACTTGTCTTGGTGGGGTCTGCTTGCTCATATGGGGGATCTTCCAGAAATTTTTATACTTTGAAGTTTTAAATTTAGGCCTATACAAGTTTGAGTTAATTTTTGTATCTGCTGAACAATATTGGTAAAGGCTCTGCATTTGACACATGGCTGTTTTGTGCACTATTTAAAGGACATTAATTCTGCATGACACTCTCTTGGAATCTTCATAGAAAATAAACTGATATTTTAGAAGTGTTCCAACCCATGAATATAATATACATCATATAGTTAGGTACTAATATTTAGAACAATATTTAGATATAGTTCTTCATGGGAAGTTTTATAATTAAAAATACTATTTCTTTAGGCAGAGGAGCACCTGAAATATTGCTGGGATTTTATAGTGAGTACTAGAAATAGACATACAAGATCTGAAATCACTGGTACACTGAAATATGCAACCCTGTTCTCCTTTGATTGATGAACCATATCTTAAGTAATAAATGGCTTCTGCAACTATCTAGAACTAGAAATTCTTGATTTCTGGTCCAGTGTTCTTTCTAGAAGGTCCTTTTGTAATGGTAAAATGTGAAGTCATACAACATTCTAACATAGAATATAGATCAACAGAATACCCTTGTATGAAATATAGACCCAGATAATACCCTAGTATGAAATACACATTCACAGGATATCATAATGCATTCAATACCACTAGTGACCACAGACATCCTTGAGTTACTTTTCACAGTAATGGAAGTAACCCTGGTGTTTACTTGACATGATGGTGGCAATGGTATTATGAGTCATGTTAAGAAAATAATTATTTTAGTGTGTCTAAGGAGAGCCATATGGAGAGAACACATTCTCTCAGGCTTTCTCAGAGAGCAAATTGGTCAAGCAATGGCCATGACTCATCCACATGGTTGACACTGAGAAAAGATCTACAAACTGCTGTACAGGGTTTCAGGGTAAGTCCTAAGGGGATTTTACTGACCTTGTCAGATGCAAAAGTTACATTTTTTGTTACACAGGTCTAGCTTTATCTTGGTCTTAACCATCTAGCAGAAAAGTATAAAATTGAGGTACAAAAAGTAAAGCCATATTAATATGCTGAGCTGTAAAAGGCTCTAGTCAACAACTTCTGACATTTCTAGTCATGTGAATAACCCACTACTATTATAGACTACTGGACTGTATTGGATTACTCTGCTGAATTCATGCACCTACAATATACGAATGGCAATGGAATAGACATCTCTGACAGAAGTAAACAATACAGGGGATATAAATGGACTATTTTGTAGTGGAGAAAAAAAAATATATATATATACCTGTAAATAGAAAATAGCATAAATATACAGCTACTTTCTCTTAATACAATGAGAAGGTTTTAAACTAATAGTGTTTAGAGAAAGATATCATGTCTGCATCTTGTACTAGAAACAGCTACTACAAAGACAACAATATGCAATGTACTAATTACAGTAACTATAGTACAATTATTGTAACTTGTTTTGAAACTATCTCACTGTTCCTTCTTCCTCAATAAAATTATTAAAATAAGAAAGAAAATAATTATTAAACTAGTTTATTTTCATCAAGAACACAAACTGAATTTTAACCTAAATATCTTTAAACAAAGTCCTACAAAGTCACATTAATATATTTTCTAACACGGACTCATTCTTATATTCACATGATAAATGCTACTTGATCATGATATGTTATTGCCTTAATATACTATAAAGTTTCACTTGGCACTTTTGTAGGATTTCAATATCTCTATTCATAAGATTTGTATGGAAAGTTTAAAATTATATATATGTTATGTTGGTTAGAGTTGAGTAGTAGGATGAAATTTACTTGATGGGATGAATTAAAAGACTTTGGAAACTTTCCCTTGTTACCAACACATTTTTATACTGTTAAACTTAATTGTGGGCTCAAATTATTGACGTATAAAACTGTCGTCTAAAGTTGTTTTGGGTTATGCTTTAAGTTTCTTTTCTGGTCTATTTAGGTCTCTTTAGACTCAAATTTGCTCATTTATATTTTTCCAGTATATAGGAATTTTACTGAGTTTGCAAAGATATTAGTTATTGGGATAATATTTTAATATGCTTCCATTAACTTCTCAGAGTTTTCTAAGAAGTGCTCAGAGAGGTGGAAGACTATGTCTGCTAAAGAAGAAGGAAAATTTGAAGACAGGGCAAAAGTGGACAAGGCTCATTATGAAAGAGAAATGAAAACTTAGATTCCTCCTAAAGGAGAGACAAAAAAGAAGTTCAAGGACCCCAATGCACTCAAGAGGACTCCTTCAGCTTTATTCTTGTTCTGTTCTGAATATCACCCAAATATCAAAGGAGAACATCCTGGCCTCTCCATTGGTGATGTCGCAAAGAAACTTGGAGAAATGTGGAATAATACTGCAGCAGATGACAAGCAGCCATACGAGGAGGCTGCTAAGCTGAAGGAAAAGTATGAAAAGGACATCGTTGCCTACCGGGCTAAAAAAAACCTGATGCAGCAAAAAAGAGAGTTGTCAAGGCTGAAAAAAGCAAGAAAAAGAAGGAAGAGGAGGAGGAAGAGGAAGATGAGGATGAAGAAAAGGAAGAAGATGAAGAGGATGAGGAGGATGAAGAGGATGATGATGAATGAGTTGGTTATAGCGCAGTTTCTTTTTTTCCTTGTACACAACTTGCTCCTTTCGAAGAAAAAAAATTGAAATGTAAGGTAGTGTCAGATTTGTTTTTAAACTGTACAGTGTCTTTTTTTTTTTTTTTTTTTGTACAGTTAACACACTACTGAATGTCTTTAGGTAGCCCTGTCCTGGTGGTATTTTCAATAGCCACTAACCTTGCCTGGTACAGTATGGGGGTTGTAAATTGACATGGAAATTTAGAGCAGGCTCTTGTTGGTGCACAGCACAAATTAATCATATATGGGCACGGTAGTGTTTCATCTTCAGCTGTCTCTGAGGCAGCTTATATGAAATAATTGTTTTGTTAACTGAATACCACCCTGTAATTGAAAAAAAAAAAAAAAAAAGTGCAACTGTTTTGTTGATATTCTGAATCCTTCTAAGTAAATACAATTTTTATTAGAAACAAAAATCAGCTTTTGAATAGTTTGCTTTCTCAATTGTTACTTATCAGTTTTAATCTTTTTTTCTTTCCACTGCCCTTTATTTTTATTTTTTATCTTTTATATTTATGGTTGAAGGTCAAATTCACTGGTTTTCATTTCTTACTAATATAAGGGCCTTGGGTATAATCCCAAGGTAGTTTTTGAAGCCCACGCTGGGCTTCGCCTCTATAGTAGCTGATCCTTGCTTCTCATCAAGGCCTCTCTGGATCACAGCCCTTGTCTTAATGGCTCCTGTTCAGTTAAGTTCTCTATTCAGACTGTACTACATGCAGCATCTTCTAACACAATACATCTAGAAAAAAGCTGCTGCAAATTAGATGGAAATGTCTGAGTCTTTGGCTCAGAACACATTGTGGCTGCTCACACTTCCAGTCATGACCCTCACATTCATAAAAGGGGAGGGAGATGAGGTGAACAGGTTTCCCTATTTGTTTTATGGTGACACTGGGGATCAAATCCAGAGCATGTGACAGGCAGATGCTCTGTCACATCCCTGATCCCTTTCCTTATTTTCTCTGGATGCTTTCAGAAATGTACTACTGATCTGCCTACTAGCAACATAGTCTGGAAGCCTATCTTGCATTTGGCTACAGGTTTTCTGGTGAGACCCAGGTTCCAGTGCGATCACCTGACTTTATATTCTTAGGCAATTTCAAATGCACAGAAATAAAAACAGAAAAAGTAGTCTATCAAGTATTCCTTGTATACTTCTCTATTAATATGGAGTTTATTATTCCCTAACAGTATAGCAAGAAATAACCCCAGAATACTGTTCTTTGAAATGTAAAGTAAAATTTTTACTTTAAAATGTAAAGTAAAAACTTTACTTTAAAATGTAAAGTAAAAATTTGAGTAATGCAAAATAGTAATTTCACATTTCAGCATTTTTTGTTTGTTTGTTTTTGCTGTTACCGGGGATTGAATTCAGGAACTTGCAAGCACTTATTCCACTGAGCTATCTCCCTGGCCCCCACATTTCAGCATTTAAAGACAGTATATTTCAAATGACTATTTCTTGAACTTGCAGGGAAAGAGTCTTTTCAAAATTTAGTGTCCAGATGTTAGAATACATACTGAAGGGTAGTAGGAGGAAGTGGGTTCATGGAACTCAGGAAGGTTCTCAAGAAGCGAAGCTCATGGGGAGAGTGAAAAGCCAAGCTTATATAAAGAAGGAAGTGACAGACAGCACTTTCTCCCTGAGCTCAGACTTGCTATGTGGGAAAGGTGGCTGAAACCAGCAGGTATCAGGTGACTACTAGCAACCTTAGAGACCTCCATGGAGAAATACACCAGTGGAATGGAGAAGTGGGCAAAACAGACTACAGAGGCTAGAGAGTTATTTGGATTCACACAGCCCTCAGGAGAGGGCGATTGGCTAGTAGCCATCTTGGAAAAGGGCAAACTGAGCTCAGAACTCAGAACAGCTGTGGGGTGGCTCTAATGACTCCCAGTGTAAGGGTAAGGCTGCCCAGTTCAAGATGGTAGGGAGCAGAGTTCAAGCTGTTAAGAGGCACAGAGTGTCACAGGCTGAACAAATCAAGTTCTAGCCTGTCAGCAAGGAAACAGTCTGGTCTTCAGTGGAACTTAAGTGCAGGCTTGTTGAAATTATCCATTACAGCATTGTAAAACTAAGACTGGCTTGGTGAGATTAATCACCAGGGGCTGACAACATAGCTTAAAGTAGACCCCTTCTTTTCTTGATTGTTCTTGATTTTATTTTACTTTTTAAAAATTTTTTTGTATTATAGGGAAGGGTCTACAGGGTGTTCAGGGTTCTCACTACTAGCTTGGACTTGTAGTGATCCTCCTGTTTACCGCTTCCCAAGAGCTGGGATTACAGGCACGCACCACCACGCCCATGTTCTTGATTTTATATGAGTGTACATGTGGTTTTTAGTTCTTTTGCTGCTATTGTTTCGTTTTGGTTTTTATTTCTTCCTTCTCTTTCTCTCCTTCCCAAAGCTTGTGTAATCTTTCTTTGTCCTCCAGCCTTGCTTCCAATTCATTCCTCTTCTTCTATTTCTTTTTTTCCCCAACCCCTTTATGTTTTCTCTCCTGAGGGTAAAGTTGTCATAATGAGGGCTTATTTACTGTACACAATTTTCCGGTCAGTTTTAGATTTTGATAAATCACAAATCTATTTCACATGGTTAAAAGTAGAAAATTAATAGTTGTCAAATGACAGTTTGTCATTTTCTAGGTTTGTTTGATGCTACTTTTACTGTTGATTGTAGTGCTTTAGCCAAAGTGATATAATCAGCTGTTTTAACCAGCTGTTCTTCCTGGTATACTAAGACTGAGATTGTTTAAAGGTCATTAAAAAAAAAATACTATAGGTCAATGCCAAAGAACCAGGAGCTTAGCCAAGTAGCAGCAAATTCTCAACTCCAATAAATAAAAGGGAGGATCTTGCAACAGACTCAAAATCCCAAAACCATCTACACCTGGAAAACATCTCTGAGAAACAGTTATTTCCTAAGGATTCTAAGTACTAGCAATAAAGCTAGCTGCCATAAGCAATTTACAAGCATCAACACTGGAATTAAATTGAAAAGAGAAAAAAACAAAATGAGAAGACAAAGATGATGTAACCCCAGAATTCCAGCTCATCAAATGCAAACTCAGGGGTCAATGAGATGAAACAATCAGAAATCTATCCATTTGAACTTTGTGAAATGGCAAAAGTTGAAAAATAAGGCAGATAAATGAGGCTTTAGAAAAAATCAAATCAGAAATAATTTTTCAAATAATACAGAGATGCTGAGCATAGTGAAAGACATGCTTAGCGACTTGAAAAGCAATGCAAATGAAAAAACAGAAGAGCTTAGGAAAAGGATGCAAACTATGAACATGCGACATAGGAAAGCAGAGGAAGTCATGAAACGGATATCTAGGAGTTTAAAACTCCCACTGAAAGTGTATGCAGATGAGCAAATGTGAAGAAAGCATATCAGATACAGAAGACAGGATTGCTGTTAACAGTCATGAAAAGAAAGATTTCTTAAAAATAACAAGGTTCCATGAAAAATCAATCCACCAGATGCTAGGTGATGCAAAGAACAAGTTCAGATTCATCAGTCATAGCTAGTAGTGGTGGCACACACCTGTAATCCCAGCACTGGGGAGGCTGAGGCAGAAGGACTGTTGTGAGTTCATTACCAACCTGGGCTACAAAGTGAGCTCAATGACAGCCTAAACTGCATTGCAAGACCCTGTTTCAAAAAAATAATAAATAAATACAAAACAGAAAAGATTGATCAGAGTCAATGAAAAAGCTCAAATGGTATTAAAAACAAAACAAAACAAAAAAAACCTTTCCACAGAAGGAATGGCAGAAAACTTTCCAAGCAGGTAACAAATTTGATATATCATTAAATGAAGCATAAAGAACTCCAATTATGCATGAAAAAACAATATGCACCAAGGCACACAGTATTCATGATTCCAGAAATTGAATATTTCAGAACAGAATATTAAAAGCTCCCCCAAGTCAAGGAGAATTTGGAGTGAGGTATTTAAAGTCTGAAAAGAAATTTACCTCTTACCCAGATTTTTTTTCTCCTACCCAGATTGAAGTACCTTGAAAAACTATTTTTAAAAATTGATGGAGAAGATACTTCCATAATAAAGAACATCTGAAAAAAATTCATGAATATTGAATGAATACTCCAAAATGTTCTGAAGGACATTTCAGAAAGAGATAACAAGGATTACCATTCCATGAATCCAGAACAAATCAACCAAACAAGGCAAATAAATGGGGGTGGGGAGTGGGGGAGTGGCAATAACAGCCAACATAACATGGACAAATCAATACATATTAGTTATGAACAGTAATATTAATGGTCTTAAATGTTCCAATCAAATGAAACACAGGAGGAATGGATGCAGAAGAAAGATCAACAATATGCTGCACACAAGAAACATATTTAACTGAAAAATAAATTCAACAACTTAAAGTCTAGAGATGGAAATCAAAACTCCATGTGAAAGGAACCTTGAAAGAAGAGGGGGGTAGATATTCTAACTTGCAGACAAAGTGGATGACAAGCGAGGCTAATTAAGAGACAAAGAAAGTCACTATATCCCTCTAAAGGGAATAATCCAAGAAAAAGATTACAATCATAAATGAGTAAATATATATATAAATATAACAAATTCAAGTATGTTCAACTGTATAAAACAGTATTTTTTCTACCTCTGTGAATTTATGTATCATTTACTTCAGATGATATCTTCTTTTATTTATGAATGCAGAAAATTATTTCCCCTAAAGATTGCTTCAAAAATACAGTACCAAGTCTGTCCTTTATAAAATGTAATGTAAAATTTAGTAAACTATTTTGATAGTTTTGTCCTCCTGGATATATAATTAAGTTGTTATTCTTTAAACTAATTTTAATTCTTTTTTTATTTAAAAATACAATGGAGTTTAAAAAAATAATGGACATTACCTATTAGATGTACTTTTTTCCTTGGGAGAAAAATCTTTGCAAATATTAATGGACATGAAAATATCCAATTGGCACCAATACAACTGAAATGGAAGATCTCAATCCCTACAGTCATAAACAGATCAACTAGACAAAAATTCAACAAAGATTAGAACTGAGCCAGATTTTTTAACAAATGGACTTAATCCATGTGTACAGTTTTCCACCCCACATTATCAAAAATACACATTCTTCATAGGCACATGGAACATTCTGAAAAATATACCACATACTAGCTTGCAGAAAATGCTTATGTAAATGCTAAGTAACTGAAATTATCCCATGAATATAGCCCATAGTGGAATGAAATTGGAAACCAATGATAAAAGAAATCAAAAGAACTTCATAAACACATAAAAATTACAAAACACCCTCCGAAACAATCAGTGAGTCATATAGAACTTCAATTAGCCGTAAACAAAAACTGGTCAAGATTCTAGAAACTCAACATATGAACAAAGTATTAAAATCTGTAAAACAAACAAACAAACAAACAAACAAACAAACATCACCTATATAGGAAAGCCATCAGAGTCACAGAATAGTGAAACATGAACTGTCAAAGAGAGGTTGGAGTGAAGTATTTCAAACCCTAAAAGAAAAGGATTAGAACTCCATTGACCCCAACAGAAAAAAATCTACCACACAAGACAAACAATGACACAGAGGATGAAAAACCATGGGAATCAACAGTAAGAAAATAACACAGCAAGGTAAGTCAATAACTATCAGTTTTAAACCTAATGTTAATTTTCTCACCTCACAAAAGAAACAGACTTGCAGAATGGATCAAGAAGCAAAATTCAACAATATGCTGCACCCAAGAAACACATTTAATTCAAATGAAATTCACAGACTGAAAGTTGAAAGATGGAAAACAATATTTCATGTGATAGGAACCCAGAAAGAAGTAGGAGTAGCTATTCTATTTGCACATAAATTAGATTTCAAGCCAAGAATGACTAAGAGAGATAAATAAGGTTACTACATCCTTGTTTAGAGAATGATCCAAGAGGAAGATACTTTATATATACATATATGTATATTATATATGTATTATATATATATTCAGTGCATCTAACTATACACAATAATTATTATTATTCTTTTTAATGTACAGGGTCTACAGGGTCTCACTATGTAGGTTGGACTTACAGTGATTCTCCTGTTTTCAGCCTCCCAAGTGCTGGGATTATAGTCACGTGCCACCACACTTTGTATGCTGGGCTATCTGGCTGGCCCCTATACAATTATTAAAGGATGTGAAAAATCAAATAAGACTAATACAAGTATACTGAGGTACTTCAAAAGATCACTGTGACAAACAGATCAACTAAACAAAAAAACTCAACAATGAAATGTCAGAACTCAACCAAACTTCTGAACAAATGAACTTGGTAGATATCTACAAAGTATTCCAACCTACAACATCTGAATACACATTCTTGTCAGTTGTACATGGGATAGTCACCAAAACAGACCACACACTAGCTCACAGAACATGCTTAAGTAGCAGCAAAAGAAATGAAATTATCTCATGCATATTATCAGACCACAGTGTAATGAAATGGGAAATCAATGGCAAAGTAAACCACAAGAACTTCATAAAAACATGAAAATTACATAGCACCCTTCTGAACAATTAATGGGTCATAGATGAAATTAAAGTAGAAATTAGACACTTTCTACAATTAAAAAATAATGCCAACATAAAATACCAGAACTTGAGAGATACAATGAAAGCAGTCCTATGTGGGAAATTTATACGGGCCATATCAGAAAAAGACAGCTCAAATAAACAACCTAATACTGAATCTCAAGTTTCTGGAAAAAAAAAAAAAAAAAGAGAAAGAAATCAAGGCCAGCGCTCATACAAGGGAGGAAATTATAAAGTTCAAAGCAGAAATTAATAAAATGGAGAATAAGAAAACAATACAAAGAATCAATAAAATTGACAAATGTTTACTCAACCTTATGAAAAATAGACTCAAATTTACCCAATTAGGAATGAGAAGGGTGACATCGCAACAATTCTGCAGAAATCCAGATCCTCAATACCTATTTGTAGAATCTGTACTCAAATAAGACAGAAAACACAAATGAAATAGGCAGATTCCTAGATATGAATGAATTACCAAGGCTGAATCAATAAGATATAAAAATTCTATATAAACTAATATTAGTCAATGAAATTGAAGATATACTAAAATCTTTTCAACATAGAAAAGCCATGGTCCTGATGGATTCACTGTTAAATTCTACAAGAAATTTAGAGAAGAAATAATGCCACTAAATCTCAAACTTTAATTAAACTGAAAGGGAAGCAATATGACCAAATTTATTCCTGGAAACAAGTATTACTCTGACATCAAAACTGGAGAAGGAACCAACCACATAAGGGAACTACATGCCAATCTCTTCAATGACCACGGAAGCAAAAATCCTCAGGAAGATACTGGCAAACTAAATGCAGCAAATTATCAAGAAATTTACATACCATGGCCAAGCAAGATTAATCTGAGGGATGCAAGGATGGTTCAACATATGCAAATCATAAGTATAACACACCATATCAACAGTCAAGGAGAAAACCCACATGATTATCTCAATAGATGCAGAAAATCCATTTGGCAGAAGTGAACACCTATTCATGATAAAACCCTGCAGAAAAATGGAATAAACGATCTTTACCAAAAAGCCATCTATAAAACACCAACAGCCAATATAATTTTATTTTATTTACTTTTTACTGTTCCTATTTTTGTATTTTAGGGAAGGGTCTACAGGGTGTTCAGGGTCTCACTACTAAATCGGACTTCTAGTGATCTGCCTGTTTACAGCCTCCCAAAAGCTGGGATTATAGGTGTACGCCACCATGGCAGGCCAGGGGACCGAACCCCTGGCCCCTGCACCTGTTTGCAGGTGATTTAATCTTCTGAGCTATTTGGCCAGCCATGCCAACATCATTTCAAATGCACAAAACCTGATAGCTTTCCATGTTAATCTACATAGAAGACCCCCAAAACTCCACCAAAAGACTTCTGAATTTAGTAACCAAATTAAATAGCGTAAAAGCATCAGGGACCGCGGTTCAATCCCCCAGCACCACATGCCAGCCAGTCGCGCCCCCTGGTGGGCTGAGCTGGCCACACACACACACCACACTCTCTCTCTCTCTCTCTCTCTCTACTCCACCAAGAAGCTTCTAGAATTAATAAACAAATTAAATAGCGTAAGTGGATAGAAAGTCAATACTAAAAAATCAATAGCCCTCCTGTACACAAATAACAAATTCGCTGAGACAGAAATTAAGGAAACAACACTTTTACAATAGCATTCAAGAAACTGAAATGCCCAGGAATCTGATCAAGGAAGCAAAAGACCTCTACATTGAAAACTTTAGTACTCTGAAAAAGTGAATTGAAAAGGATATCAGAAAATGAAAAGATATCCCTTGTTCTTGGGTAGAAATAATTAATACAGTGAAAATGGCCATATTTTCAAAATTGTCATACAGATTTAATGTAATTCCAATCAAAATTTCAACAGCATATCTTACAGAATTAGAGAAAACAATCCTAAAATTCATTTGGAGCCAGAAGAGACCTAGGATACCAAAAGCAATTCTGAGCAACAAAGCCAAGGCAAAGTTACAATCCCTGACTTAAAATAATCCTACAAAGTTACTGTGATAAACATGGTATGGTACTGGCAGCAAAACACAAGAAAGCACAAAACCCAACGATCAACGGAGCAGACTGGAAGATGCAGAAACAACTCCAAATATACTCAGCCGTGTTATTTTTGACAAAGGAGCCAAACCCCTTCATTGGAAGAAAGACAGCCTCTTAAATAAATGGTGCTGGAAAAACTGGCTTGCCACATGATAAACATTCAAATTAAGACATGGATCTTTCATCATGCATTAAAATAAAATTGAAATGAATGAAAGATCTAAATAGTACAACAGAAATAATAAATCTGCTGGAAAAGGTAGACCTTTTGAAGACACCAGTGTAGGCAAAGACAACAAATCCCCAATAACACAGGTACTCTCACAAAGAAACAACAAGTAGGATCTCATTAAAAAAATACTTTGTACAGCCAAGAAATCACTAACACAGTGAAGAGAGAACCCATAGTGTGGCAAAAATTTTTGCCAGCTCTTCGTCAGACAAAAGTAGCTAGTCTATATAAAGAATTCAAAAAAATCAGATACTAAATTAATAGACTCAATAAGCATCTAAAATGAACAAACACCTCTCAGATAAAGTAGAAAAACAAAAAAACAAAAAAAGAAAAAAAAAGTTCACCATCAATAGTTATTCCAGAGATGCAAATTAAAACAATGCTGTGATTCCTTCTATTTTTACAAAGAATGGGTATTATCAAGAAATCAACCAATAATTGATGCTGGTGAGGTTGTTGGGGGGGGGACCCTTTTCCATCATTGGTGAGGATACAACTGGTGCAATCAATGTAGAAATAAGTGTAAAGATTCCTCAAAATACTGAAACTACTAGAGGTTCCCCTTCAACATAGCTATTCTGCTTTTTAGTGTCTTCTAAGTAGAATCATACCACAGTGATTTATACACACACATTTATAGTGGCACAGGGTATAATACAGAAATCTTGGAAACAGCCCAAATTGCTCACTGACTGATGAATGGATAAAGACCATGTGGGGGTTTTATATAGAATGGAAGTACTATTCTGCCATAAAGAAGAATAAGCTTTTGGTACTTATAGCTAATTGGATGCACCTTGAGACCATAGTCTTAAGTGAAATAAATCAGACACACATAAGTAAATGCCACATGGTTTTTATGCTGTGAGAAGCCAAATGTGTAAGTAAAAACTAAACTGTGTAACGGATAGTACATAATGGGAAGAAAAAATTTAAATGAGAATAGGAATGGGTGAGAGACAAAGAAAAAAAAGAATAGAAGAAAAAAATGGAAACAAAGGTCTTGTAAATAAAGAGGGGAAGAGGGACTGAAGGGAGGGGAGGGAATGGGAAAAAAAAAGATGCAACATATACTATATACAGGCACAAATTCTGCACGATGAATGTTATCACTATGCATTTCTAATATGTACCAATAATGTAAAAAGAGAAAAATGACTACTCTGACTATATACAGCTTTTAGAAATTTCTAATATAAATGTGATTGATAATAATGAAAGGTAAAAAATGAAAATGTAAATGTAAAAAACATATTTAAGTGGAAGCCTAGGCTAAATCTCCTCCATAGGCCATTTACTACTGCACTAAATTGCTTTAAAAAAAAAAAAAATACTCAAGTACTTTTTTTGTCAACTTGATTGCAAACAAAAATGATTACAATACTTACTATGCTGTAATTTCTTTATAATCTTATATTTTTGAGTCAGGTTTGCAAATGATTAGCATCTAAGGGGCTCTCAGAATTTAAATACAGAATTAGAAAGCACTTGTACAGCAAAATAAATACTTAGCAGTAGCTAGTTCTTAGCAACACAAAACAACAGGCTTTAGTTCTCATGAGCGGTAGGCAGGGAGTCAGCTCAGAGAGGGGAAGTGAGCTGGTGACCATCAGCCATTGAGAAGCCATCACCTGCCAGGGCTCGCACATACTCAGGAGCTGAACTCTAGGATGTAGTTCTGGATGGGAACTTGGTACTGGGAGGCTTGTGCAGATGCTGAATAAATGAGGATTTGAAATGTCAGTTTTAGCCTAGAGGCCATGCGCCTAAGGAGAGAAAGGATTTTTAAAAGCTCCTCATTTGCTTGTTATTGGGTATTTCCAAGCTTATTTGTACATCTTACCTTGATCTTACTAAATTTTGAAGTGACCCTTTCCAAAAGGGGGCATCACCACTGAAGTTGATCTTCAAACCCAAAACTTGACACTCCCTAGGCAGCTGCTCTTTTTCTTTTTCCATAACTTTTATTGAGAAATAAATACCAATGAGACAGTTTCAAATCAAATTCGTAGGACAGTTTCAACAATTAACACATTGCATACTGCCTTCCTAATGGTAATTTGCTGTACAAGATGCCATTATGTCATATTTACAAACACTATTAGAACAAATCCCTCTATTCCTTGAATTAAGAGCATGTAGCTGTATATCTATCCTAATCATTTTGAAGACACAGATACAAAAATGGTTAATCTATAGCCACTTTTTTTGTTTAGTTCCATCATTTAAATATTAGAGGTGTGTGAACTCAGCAAAATATTCCAAAATAGTCCAGTAGTCCATAATAGTATTGGTTCTTCCACTTGACTGGCAATGTCAGAAGTTATTGACCTGAGTCCCGTATAGCTCAACATAACAGCATGGCTTTATTTCTTGTACTTTGTTTTTACTAAATTGCTTTTGTCAAAGGTACTTTATTCATATATTCATACTTATTCATAATAAATAACCAGTGTAGGACAGTAATAATAGCATGACACAGATTATGCAGCAGAAATAAACATGGAACAAGATTTTACCCTTAGCTCTGTAGCTCCATTATCTAAAACTTTTTGTGCTATTTTATTTTATATTTTTGGGTACTGGGCATCGAATTCAGAATTTTTGTGCTATTACCTTGAAAAGTTTGGCAGAAATTTCCCTTTTTATATCAGTAATTACATACATATAGCTGTTTACTCTAAGGATACATTTTCTATCATTCATTTTATAAATCATAATTTAATCACTGATCTCTTATCATTTTGATGTGGTTATTACAATCACTGCTTTAATTTAATAGAATTATTCAATTTAATTATTATTCAATTGAATTATTAAAATTCAATTTGATCATCTGGAAAAACTGCTAATCGATATTCAGACAGGCTATGCAGTATTTATTTTCTATTGGTCTTGAAGGTCACTCAGTGAAGGCTTTGTGTCACTGACAATGATTTGCTTTTCACAAATATATTGACAAACCACCACAATTAGTCTTGCTTCAATAGACACACACAATAAAATGAATTAAAAAATATAGCATACAACATTAGCCTTCTGTAAAGCCAAAAGAAATGCTACTAAGGACATAATGGTCTTCTATTTTTAAATAATCCACCTGGTATGTCACTAAATGTGATTCCTGCATATAATATAAACACTGAAGTAAGGCAATGATAACTACATTTTGAAATATTTAAATATAGAACTTATGTATATGAAAATATGTAGCCAAAGAGGGGGACAGAATCCTAATAAACAGCTAGTTTATAGGAGTAAGCAGTCACAGCCAACCAACCTTTTGAACCAAATCCTATGGAGGTCTTCAATATTGTAGTCCATTTATGCCTTGATCACCTGTGTTGGTGACCTTTGAACTCTGAGGCCCTAGTCTTACATCCTTTTATGACTGTTCATGACATCATGAACATGATGAACATGAGTTCTGCACTGGCTTCTGCAACTATCTTGGACACATTCTTAAACAGTGAAATGGGCTAGATTTTAATTCTGTGAAGGAATTTTCAGGGAGCATTTAATGTTTGCTCAGCTGTAGTATGCTATGCTGAGCCTGGAGAGACAAGCAGAACTTTCTACTCTCTTAGAGAAAATGAAATATTGATCACTTATCATAAGAAACAATGACCAGAGCATAAGCAGGCTTCACATCATGAATACAAAATGAGTTATTTACACTTTGACACCTCCACCATTCTCTACACCTTTTAGTATCACTAAACATAACACATATGACACATCATTACAAATATTTAATGCTTATGCCTCACAGGACTTTCAAGGATTTAAAATTAATTCCTCAAGAATTTCATTATTTGTACAATAGAAATTCAACTGTGCCCATGTAAATAAAAGATCCTTCCGGCTTTTGGTTAAAAGAAAATCAGGACAGCTTACATCATGATGAATACCAATTGCTGTGTCAGAAACTCAATAAACAGAGCACTCTAACAAATTACAGGACATTCTTTTTAGGAATAAGAAGATACAAGTGATAGGAACTGATAGGTTAGAGGTTGGTGTGGATGCTGAATTATAAAGCTAGAAAACTTAACAACTTACATTCTTTCTACAGAATAGGGTGCCACAAGAGTCATGAACTAACAGAGTTTAGAAGAGTATAGTGTTGCTAAGGAATGCTCCCAAATAGTTTAGCCTCTTAATTGATAACGCTGCTTATTAACCACATTCGTTTTGATAGGTCAAAGCTGAGGTTAAACAAAAAAACATCAATTGAATCATTTCCCCAAATAAAGCTCCAGGGTGCAATATTCTAAGCACTTTATTCAATAAAAAATGCTTTTAAAACGGTACTATGGTGACTGGGAAACATTGCTATCATTCATCAACCTAACTGCACAAAGTTCAATAAGCTAAATAATGAACCATTTAGATTATTTTCCTGAGGCTTTGGGAATTTGCAAACATCACATCAATACTGCTTTTTAAAATTATGAAGTCTATTATTTTCATTTTCAGATTTTATTATTTTTAAAATACTACTTAATATTCTACTTTTAAAATTTTTTTAATTTTTTTATTTTTTAATATTCTACTTTTAATCACTGCCCAATTTTCAAACAAATAAAAAAATTAAATATACAGTTAGCTGTTTCTATAATTTCTCTAAATTCTTAATTATTTTTGAACCAATGAAATCTCTCAAATGTGAATTTCTAACACTTAAAAAGTATTATGACATGTAAACACTTTAAAAATCTCATGTATTTTTAATGAAATTTGTACTCTTTTAGCAAGTATTAAGGTGAACACATTAATATTTATTAAATTTTTGACAAAATTTTCCTTGGAAAAAAGGTCACTGATTTAAATTTCCCATGCTTGCAAGTATGAAAGAACTCTTTCTCATTAGATAATCTTACAGGATTACTGACGATTTCTACAGTGCTATAGTGAACAATGAATTCAACCCTTTCTTTTATAAGGAAAAAATGATAGCTTATTTTCTTGCAGAAAGCTACAAAGATAGCAATTTGTAACTCATACATAAGTCTACACATCTTATCAGTTTTAGAGATCCCCAAATTTGCTTATGATTGTTGAGGCATGCATTTTTTTCTAGGTTCCCTACAATTTAAAAACTTTTTTTTCAAAACACAACCTGATCCCAAAATTTGTATTAAAATGCCTAATAAGCAATTTGTACATATTTATAGTCAACACCGTAAGACCCAGTACAGTAATGATGAAAAGGGACCCTGAAAGCCATACCCAATGAGTAAACAACAACTGATACAATGCAGTGAATGTGTTAGCAAAGGATGGACCTCACTTTTCCATATCTCCCTTCTCTTTCTATCCTGGAATGTCTTGAAAATCACTGACAGCTCAACTTATTCCAATTTCCATAGACTGTGCCTGGGTTTTATGAAACCAGAGAATGGGAATGTGATTTGAAGAAAGAACTTAAATTCATCAAAGTTTCAAAATGGACCAAGGACACAAAGGCTTTCTGATCTTTGGAGGAAGCCTTTTTGAATTACAGGGATTAGCTACTATTTGGCTTCAAGTGATATGGTTTATGGCCCACCCTTCCTACAAGAAGGTTTTCAGATAACCATATGCTTACTTCCCTATCTCTAAATGACCAGTAGTCTATTTGCCACACAGTTTGAGCCCATTGTAGTGAGCTAATACTTCAAGCAAGGTCATGAATGAATACAACAGGGGCATAGTTACTCTCCAAAACACCTACAGTGTAAGTGATAGGAGGACATATGGAAACCCCAACTGGGATATCACAGAAACCAAGGGAACCCAAGGACACTGAGCTAATGATAAGCCCTGAAAAGTGTCCTAAATAGGACACTTAGCAGCCAACAACCAAGGCGGTGGTTTTGTGCTTAGTTGATGTGGAGTTACAGGTGCTTCCTCATATTTGTTCATCTTTTTTGTTGACTAAGAAAGTCTCACTATAAAAGACAGCATAGTGCAAAACGTCAGATAGTAATATAACAACATTTAGAAAATCCACAGGAGGTGCCATCTAATACAGACATGCCCACCATTAGTGGTTGTTCATAAGTCAGGGAAAACATTTCAGATAGTATAGCAGGGCTCTGAGGGTTGTATGGGCATTCAAGTGGATTACATTTGGTAAACACTAGAAATGAGCTGTAGGCATATGGATTAGGCTTCAGGTAATAAGAAGGCCTTGTGGGCCCAAATGTAAAAGGCTCCCCAAAAGCAGTATTCAAAGGAGGGCTATAATGGGATGAGTTATTAGAGTTGCAGGCTTAAATGTAGTTGTAGGTGGGACTGGACAATGAGGTGAAGGAAAGGAAAGCATGAAGGCTACCCCACATGTGGCAATGAGACAGTGTCCTGCTATAGACTACACGGAGAACAGAAAGGCAGTGGACTCGAAAGAAAGAAAAGCAGATCTTTGATATTGTGAGTCTTAGGAGAAGTAAATAATTAAATGTTTTGAGCTTCTCAATTAAAAAAAAATCTCTAACCTGTTTTTTCAACAAGCTTTATGTTTTAACATAGTTACATATGACATAATGTCTACATTGGTTTATTTTGGTTAGAGTAAAATAGTATCTTAAAGAAAGAAGGGAAATGTGTAACTAAAGTTTAAAAATAAACTTTAAAAATTACCAGTAACTTAGTTTATAAATTATCACAGGGCTAGGGATATAGCTCAGTGGCACAGTGCCTGTCTGGCAAACACAGGTCCTGAGTTTGATTCCCAGTACCAGGGAAAAATAATCACAGATTTGCTTGTACAGTTTCTTTCATTGTCCTTATCATCATAATGTCAGAAAAAAGTAACTGAGCTCATACATATGCCTTTATGACCACTGGACAAGATAAGGAGGGCTGATGAATTAACAACTCTGAAAGTGTCCAAGAACTTAATCACCAGTGGAAAAAGGTAATATAGTCTCACATGTGGGCCAGTGAATAACATGTTAGTCCTCAAAATTAAGGAGGATTTTAATCCTCCTGCTTCATCCTCAAAATAAAGCCAAGTGAAAAATTTATAGGACTAGGTGGTTTTCCATTGTAAGTGAGAGTTCTGGATTTTCAGAATGGGGAAGTGCCAGCTACCGCTAAGATCTGTGGATAAGCAAATAAGAAAAAAAAGAAAGAGGCTAGCAGTCTACCTGATGTGTAGACAGGACTAAGAACCTTGCTAACAAGAAAATCTGTCCTTAGGAAAGAGGTTCCTAGTCTGTACAAGAATATACTACATATCTCCTTGGTAGCTCAACATGTATCAAGACAGTTACAACCAACTTTCATGGAAAAGGAGATGTGGCTGGTTTTTCCTAATCTTAAAAAAGGGATCACTTTCCTCTGTGGCCCCATAATTTCCTTGATCAGAAAATCTGGGACACCACTGAGTTACAGGATGTTACAGTATGGGTTCTCTTAAGTCCTGAGTCCTCACTGACCTTGAAGGGCTAGGGCCAAAATGTTGGCTATTCTTGTAGCCCTTCTTTTTCTCTAATTTTCTGGTCTGCAAACTTAGGTTGTTAACCTTCCTGAAGAGAAGCTTAACGATATTATTGCCCTATAAGATAGGCAGTTGAGCTTAATATCACCATCTGTCTGAATATTAAATGCTTTAGATATAACATGGAACAGGTATTTTCCATCAATCATTGATATGCTAAACCTTAAATCCCTACAGAATGGGGAAAAAAGTTAAAAAAATAAAAAAAATAATAATACCCATCTCTGACAAAAGTGATATAAATGGACCATTTTGTAGTGAAAAAAATATATCTGTATATACAAAATAGTTAAGATAGACACATAGCTACTTTCAGTTCAATGAGAAGAAAAATTTATTCTAAAAGTGTTTAGACCAGGTATCAAATTGTAGTATGAATAACTACTAAGAAGACAATAATATGCAATGTATTAATTATCATAACTGTCCTACTTGTTTTGAAACTGTCTCAACGCTATTTCTTTCTCAATAAAATTAATACATATATAGATATATATGGAGAGAAAGACGGATATAAAAGGGAATAATTCTGCTTCTAGAAGTGTGCTCTTGGGTAACTGAAAAATAAAAGCTGTTTCCCATTCTCATGCATCCACAGAGAGCAGAGTTCCTATTTTCTGAAAACACACTTATCTACTCCCTTCTCTCTTCCTGGGGCTCTAAATTTGTTCTAGTAATTACCTAACATGCTAATAAACTCACAGCTGTAACTTACATATTTTTATCAGGAATATAAGGATATTTTTATTTTTTTTTTCTTTTCAAAGTTTTATTGATAAACATATAGCAATGAGACACTTTCAAATCAAATCGAAAGTATAGTTTCAACAAATAATACACTGCATATATTCTTCTTAGTGGTTAATTGCTGTACAAGATGCAGACTTGTGATCCTACTTACAAACACCATTAGAAAAAATCATTCTATTCATTAAGAGAATGCAACTATATATCTATCCCAACCACTTTAATACACAGATACAAAATGGACATTTATAGTTATACCCCAATTTTTTTTTAAGTTCCGTTGTTGAATATTATAGGTGTGTAAACTCAGCAAAATATTCTAAAAGAGTACAGTAGCCCATAATAGCATTGGGTCTTCTGTTTAATTGGCAATGTCAGAAATTATTGACGTGAGTCCCCCACAGCTCAACATAACAACATGGCTTTACTTCCTATATTTCATCTTCATACTTTTCTACTGGATGGTTAAGACCAAGGTAAAGCAGAACCTATGCAACAAGAGTTGTAGCTTTTTGGTTTGAGAAGGTCAGTGAAATGCCCTCAGGATTTATCCTGAGATCCTGTACCTCAGATTGTAGAACCTTTGTCAGTGCAGCCATGTGGATGAGTCACGGCCATTGCTTGGCCAATGTGCTCTCTGTGAAAGCCTGAGAGAGTGTCTTCTCCTCATGTGACTCTCCTTAGGCACACTCCACGTCATCGATCAATTTCCTCTTTGGCCCCATAAACTTCTTGATCAGAAAATCTGGGACACTACCGAGGTACTTGACGTTACAGTACAAGTTCTCATATGTCCTGAGTCTTAATTGACCTTAGAAGGGTAGGGCCAAAATATTGGCTTTCCTTGTAGCCCTCCTTTTTCTCTAATTTTGGTCTGCAAACTTAGGTTGTTAACCATCCAGAAGACAAGCTTATTGTTATTATCAAACGATTTACGTTATCAAGCTTAACCTCACTATTTCACTACATTTCAAACATCTTAGGCATAATAAGGAACAGGTATTTTTCATCAAGTATTGATATGTTGAACCTTAAGTCCCTACATAATATGATAAAGAACATTTAAAAATTAGATTATATTTTAACAATAGGATAAAGAATTCTATGCTTCTCATGTTTGCACATAAGTCCAAAAATCTCACCATATACAACCTTGAAGCAGGACTGTCCCACAGTATTCTATAAGGATGTTTTTAGAGTGCTCCAGATTTTATATTATACTTGACCACAGAACCTACAATTCATTCATTTAAATTTAATGGATTTTAGTATATTTATATTCTGTAACCCTCATGACAATGAACTTAAACTTTTTCTCCTCCAGAAAAAAAACTCTTATACTCTTTGCTACATCTCTGTAACTGGCAATCACTAATCTTCTTTGCATCCCCATGGATTCTGTGCTAGACATTTCATATAAATGCAATCACGTAACATGTGGCCCTTGTCACAAGCTTCTTTCACAGAGCATACCAGGCTCTAGGTTCACTCATCACACTGTAGCATGTGTCAGTGCCTGACTCCTTTTTGTCAGTGAATAATATTCCACCATGCACCATGAGCATAACACATGTCTTATTTATCTGTTGGTAGACACTTGGGTTATTTTTACCTGTTAGTCATAATGCTACGAATATGTATCTACAAGTTTTTGTGTGAGTATATGTTCTCATTTCTTTTGAGTATATTCATAGCCCAAACTTGTTGGGCTATATGGGGACTCTTTTTTTAAATGTATTTAGTATAGGATCTACAGGGTCTCACTACACAGATCAGACTTGTAAGGATCCTTCCTGTTTTTCAGCCTTCCAAGCACTGGGATTACAGGTGTGTGCCACCATGCCCATTCTCAATCATCTCAATGTGCCAGCCCCTGCGATGGTTACTTTTTTAAATGCCTGTGGCACTCCCAGTTTTCTCCAGGCTACCCTTTTCAGGTACCCACCAGGGAGTGTAGGGGTACAACTCTAGCTCACCTTTCTAGCACCTGTACTTCCTGCCCATATGGCAGTTGTCATCTAATGAGAATACACCATATTTCTTGACTGATGCTTCACAGCAAAAAGACTTTTCTTCTTTTTCAGTAGACTTGCTGGCTGTACTAACAAACTCCTTAATTTAAGATATGAGATAAGAAATTTTTCTTTTTACTCTGATTGGAGGCACTTTTCTCTAATTACTTAACTACTATAACCCAGTTTTATAAGGTACTTAAAGAAGCCAGTTTGATCACATTATAAGAACTATGAAGAGACAGTGTGTTCAAAACTGCATACAGGGCTGGGGAGATAGCTCAGAGACATAAAGTGTCTGTCTGGCAAGTTCAAGGTTCTAAATTTGGTCCCCAGTACCAAAAAAAAAACCAAAACAACAACAACAACAAAACTGCATACAAAATATGCTACAACCACATAGGAAATGGAAAAATTAATAATGAATTTTACCACTCTGGATATGAAGAAATAATATACAGTTAGAAATGATAAACTTACCACATTTAAGATTATGCCCTTTATGTAGATTTTGAAATTACTTACAACCTTAATTCTCTTTTCAGATAGATGTTATATTTAAATTCTAACAAGATAACTAGAATTTTGACATGCAAATCTTGTGATTCATTTGGTGAGATGAAATTAAATAGTATAATACACAATAGTCCGAAGTTTCAACAGCTTTATTAAAACCTGTCTCTGTCACAAGTTAATTTATAAAATCTGCAAAACTCATTTTTCTTTTCTGTTGACTATTTTGAGGTGTTTTTTAAAATACTGACATACTAGGACAAAAGGTTCATACCCGAGAGATGCCAGAGGGCTAGAAAAAACAGAAGGTTTTGGACCTTCAGGTAGAGCTTGCTCCAGAAGTCTGGATGGGACACAGTCCCTTCATTCAGTGCACTAGCAAAGAAGTCCACTGAGCCAAAGTGAAAAGCACAGAGACCACAGCTTTGTAGTCTGAAAAGTAAATTATAAAACCAGATTTCTTTTTTTTTTCTTTCCCCACCATTTATGTATTTTGTACAGGGTCTCACTACACAGCTCAGACTTGTAGTGATCCTCCTGTTTTCAGCATCCCCAGCACTGAGATTACAGACATGTGATATTACGCCAGGACTCTACTCGGTTGCTGGCTCAGCATGCCCCAGGGGCAGAGCTAGCATAGAATGTGGGACCAGGGAGGATTAAACCCTGGTCCCTGTGCTTGCCAAAGCAGGTGCTTAGTCAGCTAAGCTATGTTGCCAGCCCTGAAATCAGATTCTTCAAGGATGTGTGACTCACCTCATCAGGGCTGGATGCCTGGTAGGTGCGGTTCTCGTCACTGAAGTCTTGGTCTGCTTCTGCAAACTCAGTTTCCCCCGTGATGCCAGCCCGAGCCTCATACACAGGGGTCACATTATGACAAAGAGCAATGGCTTTCACTGCTTCATGGATCCGACTGCTGACACTTTTCCTAACTTTGGGAGCTAAAGATTGGGCTCTTCTTGGTGGTGTTGAACTGGAGTTGCTTCCACTTGCTTGAGGATGCATCTTTAAAGCAGGGAATGTCATAAAAATTAGAGATCAGAGAAGTAGGTGGTAGATCCAGGAATGATCAATCTACATTATTTTATAAGCTATGATAAAATGCAAGGAATATAAAATGTGGTTTGGTTTGATTTGATTCTCTGTCAAATCAAATAAAATGTTCTGATATTTTCAGGTTGACAAATACATCAAAATATTTGCTATCATACTTAACACCTGGCAGTCTCCTTTGAGTTTAGTCACTTCAACTATAACTTTGATTTTCTAAGTCCTCAATAATTTGTTTATTCTTTTCTTCTAAAAACAGAGCAAGTTAACAAAATGGAATGGTATGTTCACAATGGCTTTCAGTTTTATGGAAACATGCTGTAAATAAAATAGGATAAAGCTAAAAGCATGATAAAAATTTTAAGACTCTTTCCTTGCAATAGGCTGTGAATTAGTCAAATTTCTAGCTAACAGTAATTATACACATTAGTGGGTGTGCCTTCAGAGGAAAATGGCCCAGTCCTATCTCAAAATCATGTTATGATACAGCAGCTGCTCACTGTACCCTTTGAATGTTTGGCTTTCATCAAACTAGGCTATGTGTGAATGAACCACAACTTCTAAAGTGGTGATTTCAGTTATTTATTTCCTAACATTGCTCTGACCCTAACAGGAGTAGCCCACACTTTGTAATTTTAGAGACTTCAGGATAATCCTTTGAAATTAAGGTCTGGTGTTTGCATTGGGTGTATAGCGCCACTGAACCATAAGTCCTGTACCCATCAAATCACACTGCTAGGCTAGGGCTGTTCTCACCAGTCCAGCAGCCCTGCATCTGGACTCAGCTCACTTTGCCACCACTCCTACAGCAGAGAAGCTCAGACACTTTCTCCTTTTGAATTATGTTATGCTTACTGATGCTTACATAATTTAATTTCACACAAATCCCATTAAAGACTATGCCCCCTATCACCAAATGCTTCCAGTGGGAATATATAATCAGGTTATAAAAGATCTGTGTTACAGTGAACCTACTAGACTACTGTCATCATAGTAAATAAAATAGAACCCAAACAGGAAGTGACATACCTGGGGATATTGCTCAGTGGTTCAGTACTTGCCTAAAATGGGTAAGGCCCTAGGTTTGATCTCCATCACAAAAGATAATGAAAATAAAGGTAACTGAAAATAATAAATATGGATTACAAAATACCTGTACCCAAATAAATTATATCCAAAGGATTAAACATTTGGTCTTGTGTGTGTGTGTGTGTGTGTGTGTGTGTGTATATATAATTTCATACAATAAATATACATCTATGTTTTCACATCTTAGTAATGTATATGCTAGACTAGAAACAATTATAGAAAAAGAGAAGTTTTTCAAAAATTAAACTCATTACTGATAACTGAGTCCTATGCTTAAATTCTGTAAAGTGTAAAAAACTACAACGGGAAAGTGCAACTTAGTCTTGTCTATGCTAAATCCTGTCTAATGCAAACTAGTGTAAATAACTAGCTCTGCAGCTGACATCAGAGGTATGGCCCTCTGAGACCTGAGCTATGATCACCCAGGTGAGCCATTTATACCTTTGAATATTGGGGCTTTACCCTATATGACATGGCCTCCTGTATAGTATTCAAAGAAAATCAATGAGCACATAGAAAATCAGCTTGAAAAAGTAACAATTTCTGACACAAAGTACAGTCTTGCATCTGGCATTTAAAATGAATTCCCCTGAATTTCTAGGTTTAATTATATTAAATCAATACCTTTTATGTAGGTAGAAATCCAAATGAATGAGATATAAAAGTTACATGGAGCCAGTGCTACATAAACCCTCAATAAACATAGTAAATGCAAACACAAAGGCTCTAACATGACTAACATCAAGAATACAGAATTGGAGAATGAGCCCTGAGCCAGGGATGGACTACACATAGAAATATTTTAAAATAAAATATAAAATAAAATATTTGAGCTTCACTTCAAAATAAAAAAAGAATGACTATAGATAAAAAGAAGTCAGCCATACATTGATAATAATTATCGAAGTTAAGTGACAGGTTTATGATGGCTCATTGTATTATGGCATCTATTTTTTGCTTATTGCAAAAGATTTTTATTAATATTTAATCAGAAAAAAGAGGCATTAGAAAACATACTGCTAAGTATTGAACTGAATTTATTGTTAACAATAAAGTTTTACAAATTATTCACTAAAAAATAAAAAACAGTATGAACAAACAATTTAGGCCCATGATACCTTTTATAATTACACTAACATAGAAATGTTTATTCAGACCTGCTTGACTTAGAACTGATGACAGGTATATAATAGTGAAAGCTAAGATAATCAAAGAGGATTATTAATTTACAAATTAGCACATAACATATTCAGTTTAATTTAAGTGCTTCATGCTCTGGAGAGAAGAGCACATTCAGAGGAAAACTCACATACCTGTGAGTAAGAATTGAGGAGGTGGGTCTGGATCTCATCCATTGTGTCAGTTCCGTATGAAACAGTGCCGAGATGGAGACGCTTAAATATCATCTCATTCTGGGTAAGAGTTCCTAAAATAAAAGCAACACTGCCAGTTAATTCAGATAACATAAAAAAGGCCACGCTGCTTTACACTCCTGATGTTGCTCTTCAGACTCCTGTGCAGTAGGAACAGTGTGCTATGAGATAAAAAGCACCTGCAGAATGTCCTTCGCTACTGCTTCCATCTTGACAGCAACAACAAGAAGTTTTCTTCCTAGTAGTAAAGCTCCCCCTTTAACAACCTTTAACAATGGGTAGAGCTCTACTTATACGAAAAACGTCTAGGTCAGTGGTGGTGAAACTGTGGCATGTGGTGCTGTTGGGAGCAGGCTATTTATCACTGAAAGCCGAAAGGTTCACCACCACTGGTTTAGGCTCTTCCCTGTAACTTACACCTGTTGTTTAGTGCAGCTACAACTTTTGTCTCTTCTGAAAGAGGCAGGCATAACACTAGAAAATTGAGTCACTGACTTCATAATTAAAATACATAGCACTGTCTCAGAAAGACATCAACAAATCTTGAATTAAGGTGTCTATCAGTTTATGAAAACCTATTTTGAAAACTGAAATATTTTTAGTTGAAGTAAAATGCTCCCAATGTACTTAACCCTTTGCATACATTCATATTACTTGAAATGACAGGAAGTTTGTGAAAGAAGACAGTTTCCTTAGTTGAGCTCAAAGAGAGCATCAGGCTGTGCTAATTTAATGTTTGCTCCTCATCAGACCATGGCAGAATCATAAAAAGAGTTGTTTACCTGGACTGCCAGGAAAGTTGGGCCATGTGGCATATATCACACGCAATTTATTTTTTAATTTATATTTATTTATTTATTTATTTATTTATTTATTTATTTTTGGCACCGAATGACCTCAGGGAGGTTTGGCTATCTTGAGTTGTGGGGATCGAACCACAGCAACCTGAGCCTGACTGCTTTGTTGAAGCAGCCACTTAAAGAAGTGAGCTAAGGGGCAGGCCCCCATCACACACAATTTACACAAACATGTATAACAGATGCACAGACTAGCCTACCCTGTTTCACAGAATTAAAGCCACACAGTAAAGTTTAACCTCCCTATGAACATGAATATAAGGTGCGGCAATATGTTGTGCTCGAATCCTGTCTTCACTTGGGGCTTCAGCATACAATGACTGATCACTGATTTAACAGCAAATGCTGATATGATGAACTAATGAACATGCACAATGGCTCACCAATCAAATGGAATGGAAGCTAGTCTTTTTATATGGCCACAAAACACACATATAATACTAATTTCTATTTTCTTTACGACACATGATACTGAAAATACCTACTGACCTCATGGTTAGGATTTGTATTCAAAGTGAAAAAACTAAAAACAAACAAAAAGAAATGAAAAAGCACTGATTTACAACCACTAGAACATAAAATGACCTTTAAAAGGAAGGTCTGTTCCTTTTTTTTTTTTTGGCAGAACCGGGGATTGAACTCAGGTCCTTCTGCTTGCCAGGCAAGTGCTTATTCTACTGAGCTATCTCCCTGGCCCTAGGAAGGTCTGTTTAAACATAAAAATAAAAGTGCTTGGGGGAACAGAGGGTGTTAGTTCAATGTAAATACCTTGAGTTTAAGACCCTGAACTGAAAATATTAAAAGTAAAAAGAAAGTCTACATTTCATATTATAAAGGGATTGTTTTCATAAAGGCTATTATAACCACAATGTAATATATTGCAGTTTTATAAATTTCAAACAGTGGCTATTACTGGGGATACCTGTCAGTTCTGTAAGTTTTACAAAGCTCTACACCAGCCCCTTAAAATGTCTATGGTCATAAGCAATGAATAGATGCCTTCTCAATTTCATAAATGTGAGTAGAAAAGAAACTAATAGTTTCTGGCATTTTCATTAAAAAGATTTATTTAAAATTACTTAAAATTAACTTAAAGGGCCGGCCAAACAGCTCAGCAGATTAAAATGCCTGCAAGCAGATGCAGGAGCCAGGGTTTTATCCCCCAGCCTGCTGCCCCAGCCCTGCCCCTGGGGTGCACTGAGACAGCAATTGAGACTAGGCGTGATGGTGCGCGCCTGTAATCCCAGCTGTTGGGAGGCTGTAAACAGGAGGATCAGTATGAGTCAGATCTAGTAGTCAGACCCTGGACATCTTGTGTACCCTTCCCTAAAATACAAAAATAAATAAATAAATAAATAAATAAAATTGACTTAAAATACTAGATTACATTAAATAGCATAGTCAGGAAATTCAAGTTTCCAAATGAAATAGGTAATTCTTATAAATGCTTTTATGCAAAGTACTTAATAAAAATGTGACTTCTATGAGACATTGAAATTTTGCTAATTTACATTAGAATATAAAGTTCACCTCTGTTATGTGTCTAATGAAAGTTTTGAAAATTGCACTTAAAAGGGCTAGAGAGACAGCTCAGCAGTCTAAGCTCCTGCCTGGAGAGCTTAAGGATCTGGGTTCAATCCCTGGTACTGCATGCCTTGCTGGTGTTTGGGAGCACCATGCCAGGTACCAAGGCCAGGCATCGTGGCACATGCCTGTAATCCCAGCACTGGGGAGGTTGAGACAGGATCACTATGAGTCTGTGCTGCATAGCAAGACCCTGCATCAAATAAATAAATGATTTTTAAAAAGAAAATTAAAATATTATTTAATATTATTATTCAAATAGTTTAATATTTAAATTTACAAATTCAATATTTAATTAATTTAAATTCAATGTTTAATATTTCAAATCATTGTAATGTTTAGATTAATTTAAATTTCAAATTATTTAAACAATATTTGAATTATTAAATGTTATTAAATATTATTTAAATTAAGATTATCTTTTCAGATTATACAACACAAATGTGCTTATTTCACATTTTTTCTCTGCTCTGCAGCATGGTAACTCTAGTAGACAGAAGCTGGATACATTCTATGTAGTTAGTAAGTAGGCTATAATTAACAGGATCCCTTCAACCTAATTTTATATTTATGAGTCATTTCATATGTGCACTAAAACTAAAGAACAATTACAAAGTTGACTTAGAGTAGAGACATTTCATTTCACAAGGCCAAGGGGCTGTGTCCACCATCTCTTGGCACCTGGCGCAAGTCTCACTATTTCCAAGAAACTTTCCTGTGCTGTTGGACATGCACACCTCATGGCTACTCACACACATCTTCAGCCTCTTTTCTCTCAGCATGGTGTTCTTCCACAGCCAACAGCATCCCCCACAGGGCAGTGCCCACTAAAAGCAAGTCCCTTACCACTCAGACTTAAGGCCACCTGAAAATGGCAGAGGGACCACACAAGTATACTAATGACATGCTTAAAGCAACAAGTTCTAAAAAGTCTAGAACTGCTCTCACAGGACTACTACTGCCATTGCTGTCATCACATTATCTTGTCTTCCTTCCTTGGATTTTTTTCATTGAATCAGCTTTGAAATCTCTCTACATGGATCCCTGAGGCTTTTATTTTTGAATCCCTTGGTCCTCCTCTCTTCATCTCTTGTCCTAATTTGTGACTCTTTCAGTTACTCAAACCCTATGTCCTATCTTCTCTAACCCATTTTCACCTGTGCTGTATTCCTAAAAAATCTCATTTGCTCCTTGGTTTAAAAACCATGAGACTCTCCACTGTTTACACTATTAAATAAAACTGCTTAGAATAGAAAACAGAGCTGCTCTTGAAGAGCTGTTCTTCCTCAGCATGGGTTATAGCCTGAAATATATCAACATAAATTTTAAATTCATGGGAAGAAAACATTAAAGGGCATTACTACACACAGGAATTGGGGACATGGACTAGGTCCAAATCCTGCCTATAGTATATGAGCTGTGTGATTTCACAGAATTTTCACAGTGCTTCAAACACTCCATGTCTCAGTTTACTTGTTTATAAAATAGAAAACATCTGTCTTGCGTGGACGGTGAAGAATATGATAATGAATTATGTCCCTAAAACACAAAGAACTGGAAAGACAGTTTGTTTTCTCAAGATCCTTATGGCACTGGGCTGGCCAGATAGCTCAGGGAATTAAAGTGCCTGCTTAGGCAGACACAGGGACCACGGTTCACTCTCCGGCATGCTGTGCCGGCCCCCACCCCCATGGCACGCTGAGATGGTGACTGGGACTGGACATGGTAGTGTGTGCCTATAATCCCACTATTTGGGAGACTGAAAACGAGGATCACTATGAGTACGAGCTGCGTAGTAAGACCCTGTACTAAATACATTTTTTTTTAAAAAAAGATCCTTATGTCTAAAAAAAAGCTAGCACAAAATGATCCTTACTTCTGCGAGTAAATGCAGCATGGGAAATGTTTTTGGAAGCAGACTACTCCAGAGAGGGGTTACTAACCTGGATTCATGGAATACAATTTTATCCAAATGTGATCATGGGACCCAGCTCTAGGAGTTGCCTAGTTCTGAGAATGCAGACATATTGTTACTAGTGGAAGAAGGGGACCCAAAGGACAGAGCTAGAGAACAAACAGGTATGTCACACAAGGAAGACAGCCTGTGTTATGATAGGAGCTTCCAAGGGAAGCTCTTCTCCTGATATGACAAGGGCTGTACTCATGGTTTCCTCTTCCCATGTTAAGAAAGGTGTATGGCTTCTTGTGTAAGGTCCAACACTGTATGCAGCTGACAGCAAAGGGTTTTATGGAAGTAACATGAAGAGATAGTGAAAAAGAGGTGAAGTCAAGCAATCTTCCTAGAGAATTAAAAAAAAAAAAAAAACACCTACCAACCTTCAGAAATGAATGTGGAGGTAGCCAACTATGGCCTAGGAGCATGTTTGGCTTATTGCCTCTGCTCAGTACTGGTAGTCACTAACAAGTTT
>NW_004524696.1:7740324-7743142 GCF_000260255.1 Octodon degus | reverse complement strand
TCCTACTGATTTTCATAGTGGCTGTACTGATTTATATTCCTAACAGCACTGTAGAGGGGTTTCATTTTCCTGGCATCCTCCTGTATTTTTGATGATAGCCACTCTGGCTGGGGTGACACAGAATCTAAATGTAGTTTTAGTTTACATTTTCCTAAAGATTAAAAATGTTGAACTTTTTACATATATTAATTATTTATACTTCTTTTATAAAGTGTCTATTCACTTAATTTGCTCATTTACTGGTAGGGATATTAGATTTTTGAATTTTAATTTTCAACTTTTTTGGTATTAACCCTCCATAAGAGAAGTAGCTAGCAAAGATTTTTCTCCCACTCTCTAAATTGACTCTTCAGTCAATGTCTCATTTGCTGTACAGAAACTGTAAATGGATGTACTCTCATTGTTGAATACTGATATTACTTTCTATATTCTTAGTCAAGAACTCTTTGCCTGGGCTCATGGCTTTATTTCCCTTGTGTTTTCTTCTGACAGTTTCATGATCATACAACTAGGTTGGTTGATCCATTTTGACTTTCTTTTTGTACTGGGTGAGAGACTAAGACCTAGTTTCGATCATCCACACATGGATATTCAGTTTCTCAGGCACTGCTTGTTAAAAAGACGATCTTTTCACTAAGGTATGTTTTTGGCTCCTTTGTCAAAAATCAGATGGCGGTAGTTGTATAGGTTTATTTCCTATTCTGTTTTGTTGCTCCTTTCTATTATTTACCTCTATTTTATTAATTTCACCCATATATATATATATATATATATATATATATATATATATATTTGCTTGTGTTTAAGTTTCCCTTGTTTTTCTAAGACTCAGAAATGCATCCATAGGCTATGTGAGAAATGTGACTTTGTGAGATAGGCACTCATAGACATAAAGTTTTTTAGGACACTCTGTTGTACCCTTGCAAATCAGTTATGTTTGTTTCCATTTCTAGAATTTTCAAAGTTTCCTACTGATTTCTTCCTTTATCTGAAATTTCATCCATTCTAAAAATCTTTCCATTTAGCTACTGATGAGTTAAAGAACTATGGAGGAGTCATGTTGCCTTATTTTTCCATGTATTTGGTGAGATTTACACAACTGTTACAATAACATCTCTCCCACTTTTTGGTCAGGGTCTGCTTAATGTGCAGCCTTCTTTTGAAGGCTTGATATGTAGCACTACTCAGAAAAAAACACTCTTGTAATGCTGATGATACAAAGACCAATTGGTAAAAACCAATTAAAAGGAACAGCTACACTACCAATAACAGAAAAGAAAGTAGCAATAACAATATATAGTAAATAAAATAGCTAAATGTTTATTAACATTAAAAGTAATATTACAGCAATAAAAAATGGTAGAGGTGGAGAAAGGGAAAATCATAAAGGAAATGAGATTTAAAAAGAAAGATAATAAGCGCTTCCCAGGCAAGCACAAGGGCCTGGGTTCAATCCCAGGTTCTGTAAAGAAAGAAAGAAAGAAAGAAAGAAAGAAAGAAAGAATACTGCTCTCTTCATAAGGGGAAGCATGCAGCACTGTAGAGTTTAATGTGTTCCAAAGCTTTGCTGTTATTAGGTGAGGTGTATTGAATGGATTTTTTACAGTTTCATTAGGATGGAATTGTAACCCCTCAGCAAGCTGAAGAGCATCTGTTCATGAAAATTTAGGGCTCAGAAGAAAGGCCTACCCTGAAGGTTGGGAAAAAGATGTCTTCATAACCCTTTGCAGAGCACACTTGTTATGGTATTTCTGATAATAACACTGTTATATCATTTGTGTACCTTTTACTTATGTGACAGGTGACAACTTACTCTTTTTAATCCCTTAAAGCTTCAAACATGGCACTTCATAGTGGTATGAGACAAGAAGAAATCACTGAAACTTTAATTATATTTTACTGTTCAAAGTATTAAGTATTTTAATTATTTCACAGTGCTTTAAAAATAGTAATAAAAGACCTCACAGCAATGTGGTTCAGTATAGCAGAAAAAACATTACCCCCACTTTATATAAAAAAGGTACAAGGAAATAAATTGAATTGCCATGCTGTTAATAAGTTAGTGAGATGAGAACTCAAGCCCTTTGATTAAAGTTCTGTCTTCAATCTGAACAGCCTTGATTTGAGGCTTGCTGATTAATAAATAAATGTACATACTGTATTAATATCTGTGGAAAAGTTAAAAGCTTCACTCAAGATTGGACTCAATTAGGCTTTTTAGGAAAAGACATAAATCATTTCTAGAATGAACTTTTGACAAAAAAAGAACTAATTTTTTATTTTAAAAATTGTCTTAAATTTTTGAATTCTTTTATTATTAGTATTTAGAAAATATTGCTTCAATGTAGTATTTTCATACACACATACAACACATTTTGATGATATACACCCTTGTCCCCAATTATCACCTTATCCCTCCACTAACCCTTCTTCCCCAGTCTAATTAATTATAGTTTCCTTCCTATCTTGCTACTGTTGTTCAATTCTACATGATGGAGAGAACATGCACTACTTGTAGAAGTCTGTCTTATTTCAAGTAACAAGATGATTATAGTTCCCATCTGATCTCCTGCAAATGATATACTTTTTTTCCTTACGCTGAATACTATGCCACTGTGTATATTTACCACATTTTCTTTATCTATTCATCCATTTTTTTGTGTCTAGGCTGGATTCATGCCTTGACTATTTATAAACTGTGCCAAGATAAACATATGTACATGTCTATCTATAGTCACCTGATTATAATTCCTTTGGATATGTAAGGAATGGTACAGATGCATCATGTGATATTTTATTTTTGAGGAATATATATATA
>NW_004524696.1:7721307-7736386 GCF_000260255.1 Octodon degus | reverse complement strand
AAAGAAAGAAAATAAGGAACAAGAAAAAAAGCAATTAAGTAAAAAGCTGAATTAAAGAATGTAAAAATACATGAAATTAGATAAAACAGGAAAAGAACAACAAAGGAAAAAGAAAAATGAAAAGAATGGTAAGAAGAGTAAAAAAAAAAAAACCTTCCTCCATGCTGAGATATTTGGATGAGCGATTTTTTTCCCAGGACCTACAATATTAGAATCTGCCAAGGGGAGAGTGACAATGAGTGTAACTGGGACCTGTTTTGTTTGCACAATCAAGTACACTGTTGCTGTATAAATGCTAACCCTTTCCCTGCCTTTCCTGCCGGGCCTAGTCAATGGTACACTGTCTGCCTGAGGGCTGTATTAACCTCTGAGGCTTTTAGTGCTTATCTTGGACCTTTTGTGCTTTCAGATCCAAACTCCTCAAAAACTACTTATGACAGGCTCTGATGCTCACTGCAGAGGGATGTGCTATACACCTCTGTACCCTCTACATCTGAGCTCTCCACTACTTAAAGAACTCCATACCTCTTCAACTAGCCCTCCCTTTTTACATGAGTATCTCCTATGAATGTCTTCCATAAAGTCACATAGCAGGGTGTTCCCAGGATCCTGAAATGTTTTTCTGTGAATTCTGGTCCCCAGAGGATCTCAGCCTCAAACAATAACCCCTCCCAATCTGAGATTTATTAACTTGATTTCTTCTCTAAAGTTAATCTGTCACGTGAGAGGTCACTTTCATGGTCTACTTTTTGTAAGGAGAACTGAAGTTAGGACCTTGCTCTTCTCGGGCAAGTGCCTGTGCCCCTGAGCTATTTCCTCAGCCCTGCTAAAATTCTGTAGTGTCCCCCCCCACCCCCATACTGGGAATCAACCTCAGGAACTTGTGTTTGTGAGGTAGGAGCTTGTGCTGCTGAGCTACATCCCCCACAAGAGGCCACTTTCAGAGAAAATGCTACATTGAGTTTATAGCACCAATAGCAGTATGTTTTCCTTCTGGTTGGAGCTGCCAGTCCTCCGTTTAACACTGAGGTTGCCCACCCTCTCTGGCCTTGCCTTGTGCTGGCTGAGTCATATTCACCTCCCCACAGCATGCTGGGGTTGGGGATACAAACTATTTTTGTTTTTTTAAATCTGTGTTGACTTTTTGTTTTGTCGTGATTTTGAGTTTTCCTGCCAACTCTCTAATAATTCCTGGATCCCTTCTGTTATAGTTGGTATCTAGGTATCCCCCCAAAGCCTCATTCAGTCATGAGGTATGGTTCTAGAGTTTGCGATTAATTCATGATCCGAGGCTGGGATTATGGGTCTGAGTACTGCTGGGATTATGGGTGTGAATGCTACATCCAGCCTGGGGCAGATAGCCTGAAAACAATGTAAGGAGGAAAAAGACTTATTCGAGGAGGCCACTGCTGTAGCTACGCCTCCCATTTGCTCTTGCTGTTTTGCTGTTTTCCACTGCCATGAACTGCTGCTGCCCTCTGCCATGTGCCAGTCTGTCCTGGAGCCTGCCAAGTATGGACTGAAATCTCCAGTAACTGTCAGCTAAATAAACTTTTCTTTCCTTATTTTTGTGTGTTCGTTTTTTTTGTCCCAACAATGAAAGAAGAGAAGCAGAGACACCTTTTTCTTTTTACTGAATAGCTGATTTCTAGCTGTCTCAATTTCTAGTCATGAAGCCGGTGTAAGCTGCTGCCTACATCAACTCCAACATCTTGAACTCTTCAAAGGAACTTGTGGGTGCTGTCTGATACATGATGCCTCACATTTGAACAAGTTTTAAATGTTATTTTGCTTAGATAGGGCCTTGATATGTAGTTCAGGCTAGCTTTAAACTCATTAGGTAGTCCGGCCTGGACTGGAACTCATGGCAATTCTCCTGCCTCCACTTCCCAAGTGCTGGGGTGATGTGTGTACCACTACACATAGCTTGAATAAGTTTTTAAATTTTCAAGAATAAACAATCAAAATTTAAGTTTTTCATATTAAAATAAACATAAATTATACAGCATTCATCAGTCTACAGCTAAACCTTTTGAGGAGAAAATGGCTAAGAAAAAGTTGACTTCAACAATCTAAACCTGGCCAAAGAAGCAAGAAACCCTTTCAAATTATTAATTTTGCGTGCTCAACATGTTATTAGAACCAATACTAAGTAATGCACCAACATGAGCTACTCTTTTTATTACAAATCTCACAAATCCCTAGAGGATGTGATACCAAGAGCAGCAGTCCCTCTTTAAGGAATGTTCTCTTTTCCACTCAACAAAGGTGTCTAAATTGATGTAGACCTTCTATCCAACATTTATAATTGGACATTCACTTTTACAAATCATCATGCTTATTTACTCTGTACTAGCTTCTTCTGCCCTATATTATTTTACCTCCTCTGTCTTCACAGAAGCATGGCCTGGTGGGCACTACACCTATGATGCTTTGCTGTAGCTAGAAATCAGGGAAGAGAATGATTGTATTTTTGAGTTTGTGAAATGCTACAAACTCATTAAGTAATTATAGTTAGAATGTCAAATGGATGAGGTTGAAATAATGAAAGCTAAATGATAGCTGCTTTATCCAATAACTCCACTTACTTTCATGATGTCTCAAACACGATAACATCATGAGAACTACATTTACTGTTCATATTACCAGCAACTCATTTATTCATTTCCACTCACTGATTAACTAAAGGAAAAACACTTGAAATACAAGAGTGCTGCTGCTACCAAGAAAACAAGAAAGCAAATACTCCTGGTCAGTGAATTGGTACCAAGCAATAAGAAGTGACACAGAGTTGCAGCCAACATGTCTATCAGCAGATGTAAACATGCTGAACAAATGGAGCAGCAATGAATGATGAAGGATGTAATCACAATTCAACCAGGCCCAAGGATATAATCTGTGATTTAAAGGCTATACACAATGCTTCAAAATAAATTAAACAAAACCCCCTTAGCTGTATAAATACACATAAAGCATAGAACTAGGTTACTCAAAGAACCTTCTATAACTTATTTTCAGTATACACTTTACTAAAAATACACAAATGAAAATGAGAGAACACGTACAAGATTTTGCAAGGCTTTAAAAATGAAACAACATATGGACCCAGATTCAAATGTTGGCTATACCTTTTCTAGACATTTTTCTTATTACTAAACATTTAGGTTTGTTATTGTTTTGAATTTTGTTGTTGTTTTAAAATGAAGTCTGGGAGCCGGGGAGATGGCTCAGTGGAATAAGCGCTTCCCTGGGAAGCGTAAGGGCCTGAGTTCAATCCCCAGTTCTGCCAAAAAAAAAAAAAAAAAAAAAGATGAAGTCTTAGCTAGCTGCTCAGGCTGGCCCTGAGCTCTCCTGCCAGCCTCCTTCACAGTTGGTATTATAAGCAAGCATCATCAGAACCAGATCCTCAACAATTTTAAAGAGTAATCAGGGTAGGATGTTTACATGTGAAATATAGCCACACCTATTAAGAGTTGCATTGAATGTACCAGTGCACTATGAGGAGAAGCTTGGACCTCTTTATCTAGTCTAAGACTGCCTTTATGGCTTCCCTTCTAGTTCTGCACACACAGACACATTCTGTCAAGGTCATTTCTTCCTAACTACAAAACCCAGTTAAGATTAGGAGTAACAGGCCAGGGAGATGGCTCAGTAGAATAAGTGCTTCCCTGGCAAGCACAAGGATCTGAGTTCAACCCCTGGTTCCACAAAAAAAAAAAAAAAAAAGATTAGGAGTAACTATGCATGACACAACCTTATGATGTCAAAACATAAACTCTTTAATCATTAGGTAGTTACATTTTATACAATATTCTAAAGTACAATAAACTTTTATTAAGAACATTTATAAACATCAAATATAGAGAATTTTTGAACAAAAAGGCCCAAACCACTGGGTTTATAAATAATGAAAATGAAATGAAATTTAATTTAAAATTAAACTATTAACAAAATCCCAATAGACAACACCATAGTGAACTATAAGATCTATATACTGTTTCATAAAAATTATCATCATAAAGCTAAGAGTGGTGATTCATGTCTGTAATCCCTGTACTCTGGGAGGCTGAGATAGGAGGACTGCAAATTAGCCTAGACTGACCAATTTAGCAAGACTCTGTCTGAAAAATTTAGTTAAAAACAAAAACAAAAAACCAACCAACCAACCAAGCAAACAAACAAACAAAAAAAAAAAAAAACCCAGAAAGGGCTGGAGATGTAGCTCAGTGCAAAGGGCTTTGGTTCAATTTCCAGGAGAAAGCTGGAGCAGACGAGGGGAAGGGAAAGGAAGAGAGAGAGAATAAAAAGTTTATTTTTTTTAAAGAACAGTACATAGCATGCATAACATTACATGTTTTTGAGTCATGCAATATATCATTTCTTTGGATCACTGATATACTGGAGGTTACTGGAGAAGAAAAATCTGGCTTTTTCAAATACAAAAAAAACCCCTACAGATATACCTCCCCCCAAAGATAAATAATTATAATCACTTTACTCTGACTATTTCTGGATAGAAAATCTGGAGTTTTAAAGTAACTATATTCTACTTTAACAAATCAATTTATAGCCTGAAGATAGAATCTCAAATTCTGAGATTGTTAAAATAATGCTAAGCATCATTGTTTGCTTCTGTTATTTGTAGTAATTGTGAGAGTATCTGTATACACACACAGTTACTTCAGAAACACAGATGTTAAGAAACCATATTTCCTATTGCATATACACATTTAGTTAAAAATAATTTAAAAGAAAACTGAAGCCCAGATTTGAACTATTTCTTTCTCCTATTGTTTACATTTATAAAATTGTATTTAGATTCCTAAAAGTCCTATTCATTGTTGCTCTAGCACCAGTTTTTGAAAAGTTTGTTCCTTCCCACATTATTATTGGGAATATTATTTGGAATTATATTGGTTCCTGTTATGGTTTGTATTCAGGTGTCCCCCCAAAGCCTCACATAGTCATAGGATGGCCTCTAGAATTTGTGAATAATTCATTATTCAATGCTGGGATTAGTGGTGTGAGTGCTACACCTGCTGTGGGGCAGATAATTTGCATACAAATGTAAGGAGGGGAGAGTCTTGCTAGTTGCTGCAGCTCTTCCCTTACTCTTTGCAGTTTTCCTGCCATAATGAAAGGCTGCCCTCTGCCTTGCAGCCAGCTGAGTATGGACGAAAATCTCCATTAACTGTGAGCTACATAAACCTTTCCTTCCTTAATTTTGGGTGTGAGGTATTTTGTCCCAGCAATAAGAGAAAAGTAACTAAGATAGTATCCTTCTTGATAGCCAGCTGACCATATATGATAGGATTTATTTCTGGTCTTTCCCTTCTACTGCATCAATTTATGTGTTTATTCTTATCTAAGTCTTGATGACTATGCTTTGTAATAAGTTTCCTTTCTTTTCTTTTTACAGTGGTACCTGGGATGGAACTCAGGACCTTGCACTTGTCAGACAAGCACTTACTCCACTGAGCTATCTCCCCAACCCTATAATAATTTTTCAAATGAGATCACTTCTCCCCTTTTTTGTAAGATCAAGTGTAAAATGAAGGGATGTAACCTAGTACAAATGAGAGTCTGTTATGTGTTTTTTAGGATTGTTTCTGGTACATAGGGTGTTTCTAGAATCCCTGTTTAAATATTAGGATCAGTTCATCAATTTTGTAAAAGTAACTGGGATTTTAATTCAAGTGAAAAGACTGATTCTGTCGATTGATTTGGGGAGTCTGGTTTCTGTCTTAAGTATTTTATTTTTGGATGCCATTATAAATGGCAACTGGCACTGCCTTCTTAATTCTATTTTCCGATAGCTCAATGTTGGTGCATAGATATAAATTTATTTTTGCATCTTACAATTTTACTAACCTCATTTATTGAAAGATTTTCAAGGGATTCCTTTAGATTTCCTATAGGCAAGCCTGTATCACACATAGTGTACTCGCCTTTATAATATGGATGCCACTTCCTTCTTTGCCTAATTGCTTTGGTTAGTACTTTGAATGTTCACAGCAGCATAAACCATAAGGGACAAAAAGAATAACTCAAATGTCCATTAGCTCCTAAATGGAAAATGAAACGTGCTATATATATACAATGAAATGTTATTGGGCAATAAAAAGGAATGAAGCACTGAGACATGTTATGGTATGGATAAATCTGGAAAACATTCTGGTCAGTGAAAGAAGTCAGATGCATAGGACGGCACATTGTATAATTTTATTCACATAAATGTCTCTACAGACAAAAAAGCAAACTAGGGGTTTCCTGGGGGCTATGTGAAGAGGAAAGGAAAAGAATGATTAAAATGAGTAACAGGTTGCTTTTATGGCAGTGAGAATGCTTATTTGCTTGTTACAGGATACTGGGGATTGAACTCAGGGGTCTTCACACTGAGCTGCATCTCTATCCCTTAAAACATTTTTATTTAAAGTTTAGAGAGGGGTCTCACTAAGTTGGCCAGGTTGAGCCCAAACTTGCAATCCTTCTGCCTCAGTCTCCCAAGTTGCTACAATCCCAGTGATCAATCACCACATGCAGCATGAGAGTATGTTAAACTTAGATAGTGGTGAGAGGTATACAACAGATATGTCAAATATTGTCTAAGGGAGTGATGTGTCCTATGGATTCTGATTTGAATTAGATAACTGTGTAATAACTGCATAAAATTTCTGAGTTGCTAATAAATCATAAACAGCTTAAACTGATATATTCAAACAAATTACTACCATTTCTCATGAAATAATGAAATACCTGCTTTGTAGTTTTGTCATTTGAATAAAGTATACTGACACGATGCAGGGTTGATGAAACATGAATATATACATAGACATTCCTTTAAGTGAGGGACAGTTACTTCCCATACTAAGAGGAATCTTGAAAATACTCAATGATTTTAATGATGTGTTTTACTTCATAACTTAATAAGTTCAGTCTTTCTTTACCTATGTATACAGTAATAGATAATGTAGAAAGTATATCAACAGTTAAGCATCAGTAGTAGAATCTTTTTTATGTATTTTAATAAGGATCTACAGGGTCTCACTAGTTGATCCAATTTGCAGTGATTCTGGGTTTTTTTTTTGTGGGGTGTGTGTGTGTGTGTGTGTGTGTGTGTGTGTGCATTTAGGACAAGGTCTACAGGGTCATACTGTATATATCGGACTCATAGTGATTCTCTTGTTTTCAGCCTCTGAAGTGCTGAGATTACAGGCATGCGCCACCATGCCTAGTCTCAACTGCCCTCTCAGCACAACCCGGGGGTGGGGCTGGCACCCCACACTGGGGATCAAACCCTGGCCACTGCACTCAGCCTAAGGAGGCTCCTGAGCTATCTGCCAGCCCTAGAAAATAATGTTTCAAGTCTTACCTCAAATGCTTATCATGATTTCAGTCAACTGATGATTTCTATAAATTTTATGACAGAAATCAGTAGGCCCCTATATTAGAAATTTTGAGAGGAATTAATTTAAGAATCGGGGCTGGCGAGATAGCTTGGTGGATTAAAGCATCTGCTTAGGCAAGCACAGGGACTGTGGTTCAATCCCCAACACCACATGATGCACCAGCCCTGTCCCCAGGGTGAGCTAAGCCAGCCAGGGTGTGGGCGTGGTGGCACAGACCTGTAATCCCAGTGCTGGGGAGGCTGAAGGCAGGAGGATCACCATGAGTCTGAGCTGTGTAGTGAGACCCTGTAATGACCAATTACATTAAAAAAAAAAAAAAAAAAAGAAAGAATCAGATGGTAAGATAGCCACCAGATCAAAAAGAATGACAGTAGTTTGGTTATGACAGACAGTTCCTATAACAGTAGGTTTGCTTATGATTTTTAAGAAAAAAATGCTATACCTCTTTAATAAAGAGTTGTCCTCTAGAGATTTTTTGAACTGCAATGAGCAGGCAAAGAGGAAATTGATTTCTAAGGAAAAAATCCTGAAGGCATCATTCAAAGGGTGACAACAGATGTGCTCTATGACTGAGCAGAGGAGACACTGAAAGCAGATGTGGAACTTCTCATCAGATGTTGCTAGGCAGTGATTTGGTCCTACACCAAGATTCTATCAGGCCACAATGAAATAGCAGACAGGTGATTACAATATATGAACAAATGCAACTGTGCTTACAATTCAAAGGCAAGCAGCTTACCCAGAGTGGAATGATTTCTTGTGAAGATCCTCGCTATGGAAAATAAAAACCATGTATAGTCAATGGAAATAAATGGCAATAAAACTTCTCCAGTGAGAAGACTCACTTATCAAACTTTAAAGTATGTGTTGGTTTTTAAAAATATTTGACATTGGGACTGGGGAGATAGCTTGGCAGTCTAAGTGCCTGCCTGGCAAGCATAAGGATCCAGATTCAATCCCCGGTAAAGCATACTGTGCTGGTCCTAGAACCCTGGGTGCAAAATGCTGGCCACTGAAACCAGGCATGGTGGCACATGCCTATAACCCCAGGGCTGGGGAGGCTGAGGCAGGAGGATCACAATGAGTCTGAGCTGTGTTGGGAGACCCTGGACCAAATAAATAAATAAAAATTTTTTAAAATTAAAAACATGACATTTTATGTAGAGTCATATTTATATTTAGTCACATATTATGATTTCTACTACCACAAGCATCTGTTCAGCTATGCCAAGTGCTAGGTATCTCAAGAAGTCCAAATACCCCCCAAAATATTAATTATGTCATTCATATTTTTAAGTATACATTTTAGTGAATAACTATATCAGTACGAGAGCACATGTTTATTGAAATTGAATACCCCAGTTATACCAGTACATATGACAGACCATAGTTGTCCTCTAAAGTCAAAGATATTAATAAACACATCTAAATCTTATTTGTGAGATCTGGAAGCCTTGTATACATGTGGCTAGTACACATACTGTGTACTTCACTTTGCTCAGAAAGTCTGAAAACAGCATCTCCCTCATGATGATGATGATGTCTTGTGATGTTCACATGTGATTCAAATCTGAATAACGTGGCATTTTGGGTAATGGATGTGATAATTAATATGTGAGCCCTAAAAAACCTATTGGTTTAGTGGGTATCTTAGTAATGGCTTTGTTCTACATTAAGATAAAAACTCCCTAACAAAGGAATTAATGTATTGCTTTAATAGGCTGCACCCTGAGTTAAGTTTTAAAATTTATGAGTTCTCTGCAGCATTGTTCTTTAAACAATGGCACTGTCAAATGCAACCAGTGAGAAGATTAAAGTTCTCCCAGCAGATTAAGTACAAATTATCCGTCCTCCTGTTTCAGCATCATTTGTTCATTTATCACATAACGTCTAGTATTTCTGGTCAGTGTCAATATGCTCCGCATCCTGGCAGTTAACAGATGTCTACTCTTGTCGAATGAATTACTTTATGTTTCACGCACTGGTGGCCACAGATGTGTCACTATAGCAACATCATTAATTTCAGATGTTACCGGAAACGTGCACTCCAATCAAACCTAATTATACCACATTGCTTTCTTGTCCACAAGAAGGAAACTATAATGCAATTATTGGGATACTTCATTTTCTATTCTGCTGTGGCAAATGAGACAGAGCCACTGTGATGGACTCTTTTTGTCAAAAAGCTTATAGATGAAGCACAAATTCAATTTACAATCATAGGAAAGACCATCTTACAATTATGTTACCGATATAAGGCTCCTAAGACAACAGTTTCTTCTTGATTCCACAGAAACTCAGGCCACTTACAAGATGTCTGTAAATTGTCTTATGCCCTTGCACTTTACTTCTGGTACCCAAGACCAGAAACCTTCAGCCTGACAGACACCCATTCACTGCTGGTATCTCTGCTAAAGTTGAGGACACCAAGGCAATCACTAGCTTCTGATTGGCTCCTGACTTATACTCAGAGAAGAAGAGAACAGAAGTACTTATATGACTAAAATAGGTAATACAAGACTGAAAGAACCTAATTATTTGAGTTGCTGGAATGCCACACCTAGTTGTCATAAAACTAGACAGGCATCGGGACACTAAGAGCCTGAGCAAAGGGGCAGGTTGAATTCATTAGATTTCCACTTGAATCTATTTGTGTGTTTACCCAGCTGTGCCCCTCATCTAGAGTTATGTGACAAACTGCCTTGGAACTTTAATGGTCAACAGCATATTTGTTATCTAGAATGGCTAATGGATATGCCAAGATCACACACAGAGTGAGAAGGTAGCTAGGACCTAATACCAAATTTGTCTGACTCCAAGCCTGTCTCCTTCTTATCTAATTATGGAAAACACACATTTTTATAAAACTGAAGTGAGAAAATAACACAATACTAGTTATTTGCTTTCAGTAATACAATAATTGCATGGTACTTCACCAACTTATGATTTGGTCAGTGTGGCCTTTATGAGAGGCCACAGCAATACTGTCACCTCTATGGGTTCCTTAGACACTTGTGTAGTGCAAGGATTCTGTTTTTTCCTTCAGAAGTGGATGAGCCTATCCCCTAGATTAGGCTATGAATCCAGAGCTACCTAGGATGTGGTTCTGAGAAGACACCAACATTGGAGATGTGGCTAGAAATGTCTGAGTATAGATGAGATGAAACAGGACTTCACCTTGTGAATAACCAAGAGAGGTTCTAAAAGAAATTCTGGCCAGACTATTAAGAATAACAACAAAGCTTCAGCCTTAGCAACTGAAGGCAGAAATTTCTTAAAACTTCTAGTTTAAAAAGGCCCTTTTCAGAAAACCAAACAAATACATAAGGTTTTCTGTCTTAATATTTTCTGTGATTTTTGTTAAAATTCAATTATCAAAACTCTAGATTTACTGTGGGTTTTTATTTGAGGAGGTAATACAAAAGTTGCACGAGGTAAAGGGAGGTTTGATCTTTTTTGATTAGTCCTGGGTGGGGGGACAAAAAACTACTTATACTGATAGAATGTAAAGTTTACAAAAATAAGAATGAAAAATGAAAAATGAAGGAAGTGCAATTAAGAATACTGTCAAGAATTGGGGAAAAAAATCAGCATTTTAAGCAGTCTTACATTTATCATAAAAAGGAGACAGCCAAAGATGGAAGAAAAGAAAGCATTGGTTTTTCCTTAGCCTTACTGTAGCTCTGGGCACATACTTTTTTCTTAGTTGTTAATTAAAATGAAGTAACAGCTCAGCATCATGGTAGAAATGTTAATGCAGGTCAAGAGGCACAAAAGGCCTGCTTGCACTGTCCAATGCTCTCTGTCTATTCCTCTCCATCACTGTGAGTCATGGAAGTGGTGCAGGAGGTCACCATAGAGGTCTCCATAAATGGAAGGGAGTTTCTGGCAAAGCAAGACTCTAGGTTTGTGGGGCCGTAAGGTACAGGGTGTCATACAGTCACCCAAGAAAAGCAGCCCAGATATCCCCTAACCTCCAAACTGTAAGAGTAGGCCAGTGGCTTCAACCTCTACTCCAACATACTAGGTAGGTCTGACATAAATGGCAGGAACTGCTGAAGTCAATAGTTTGGCAGGGTCTATGTCAGAATTATTGGACAATTTTGAAGGCGTCACTAGAACAATGCTTTAATAATTGTACATTCTCTTGCAAAAAAACCAAAAACAAACACACAAAAAACCCCCAGAAAATCTCAGCAAACAGTTTATATATTAAAAAAACTAAATAGAAATTATAGATGTAAAACTCACAGTAACAGAAACAAATACCTCAATGTTTGATCTTAGTACAGAATGCATACAATAGGAGAAACAACCAGTGAAGTAGAGAATAAATCAGCACCAGCTCCCATGTGATCCAAAGTGAGTACAGCAGCTCAAAACAATGAGTAGATCATCAGGAACAGTTAAGCTTGCTTTAAAGATGGAACCCTCCTGACACTGGAGTCTGAGAAGGAGAGGACAGTGGAGCTGAAAAAATACTTGGAGAAAAAATAGCTGAAATTTCGCCTATCCCATGAAAGAGTCAAAACTACATATCCAACAACTGAGCTAATCCCAAACAGTATAAAAAGAAACAGCCAGACTAAAACACATTATAACTAAAATTTGAAAACCAAACATCAAGAGAGATTCTTGAACACAGCCAGAAAGAAATGTCACATTTCATACAGGACATCAATTAATGGACTACTTATTTGAACCAAAAGGCCACAAGGAAGTAGCCAAGTGAGAGCTGAAAGAACTGATAACAGCAAATTCCACATCCAGTGGACACAAAATCTACTAAAGACAGAATTATATACCATACCAAGAGCCTCCATATATTTAAAAGGACGAACGTTATAACAAATATGTTCTCCAATCATAATGGAGTATAATTATATTTATTCTTAAATATTTAAATTTTTTATGCTACTTCATGTTGTCAAATTTTCAGTATCTTTGTTATTGTTAAGAAAAACACTATATTTTTGTACACTGGCTACACTAAAATAATTCTAATATTCATCTGTGAACCCCATTAGATTTTCAATGTATAATGTGCTAGAAAAAATTTGAATTTTTAACCTTTACCTCTTCCTTACTATATTGGCTTTTAAAATAAGGATGTGATTAAATCTTAAGATAATTTTTGTATCAAATGAAAATTTTATTGGAGTTTTCTTTTTTGCCATTGGGATATAATATGTTATAGTACTGAATTTTTCAGACAGTTAGACATAGTCTTTTTATTCTAGGATAAACCCTAATGGGATCATTTCTTTGACACACTATTATCTGTATTTGGATTTTCTTCTCTACATTTGGATGCTTAATTTAGATGTTTATTAATTTTTGATTTACCCCTTTCAGAATTTAATATCAGGATTATCTCTGAAAAGCAAATCTTCCATCTTTTTCAATTTTTTGAAATAATTATTGAAGCATAAAATATAAAGCTGGAACTAGTAATGCAAATATGATTTTGACTATAAATGATAACATTTTGCTGTTTCTGGTCTTCAGGAAATATAATTTACTTTTAAGTATAGCACTTGCTGTATATTAATGTGCTGAAGATACCCTTTTCTCAAATAAAAGTTTTTTTCTCGTCTGCTAAGAGAATTTTATCATGATGAGGCATTGAAATTTATTAAATATTTTACTAGATTTATTGAGATATTCACATGGTTCTTCCTTTTATTAAAAGTTATAGATTACATTGCTTGACTTTGTACACAAAAGCTATTTCTGGAGTAAGTCCAACTAGATCATTAGGTGTTACACGTTTCAGGTACTATTATAGATTTCGGTTTGCTAACAAATTGATAAGGATTTTGTGTCAATACATATGGCTTCTCTAAAATTTTCCACCTTTATGAGGTCCTCATCAGGTGACTGGTAGAGTTATGAAACAGCCTGGAATCTGCTTTCTGTCTCTGTATTTGGGAGGTTACTCATCAAGGGATCCTTTCTTCAGTACTGAAAGAACTATTTAATGAAGTGGGCACAATAAGGTTAAAGGCACCTCCATGCATTCAAATTTTATCAAGAGTTTATAAATTTTTACCAAGTGTGTCAAATGTCTGTCTACTGTAGTTTATTTCTTATGAATGTTGTAACAGCTTTCTCCTTTAATCTGGGTATAAAATTTTAAACAGTAAACTATCTTTGTGTTCCTAGGACAAAGTACTATTTGTAACAAAGTTTTGTAACAGCAGCCAAGCATAGCTGGCCCACTTCAACAAAGCACAGCTGCTGCAACAGGAGACATGCAAACATCCAGACCCAAGCAGGCCCCAGTCAGTAAAGTTTGAATTTGGCAGAACTACACCGAGTGACCTGAGGTATACTGCTAAGCCCAGTGGACAGCAGACTGAGGCTCAGACTAATGGGAGGATCCTCATGGCATGGAGGTGGAAGAACATAAATTGGGTGAACTAGTCTCCCTGGAAGAATCCAAGTACATGAAGGGGAGGTACCCAGACAGAACTCAGAGGAACTAATTTAAATACAAATTTCAAATTAATGACCTGCTTTGTAATATAGCTATAATGTTGGATCCCACAGTCTAAAGTGCAGAAACATTACTCACAAAACTTTGTAAATTTTTATATTTCACTAGCTGTTATTAGTATACTAATTGTACTACTTTAATAGGGTACCATACCTGCTTTAACCACATGTTCTTACTTGGGTAATAATATTTGGAAGAGCCTAGGTAATAACCTTACCAAAGCTCTATACCAAAGGATGGTGGACAGTGCCAAAGGGAAACAAATATCTCACTCTCAATCAATAGAGAAAAAATCTTTGGGTATACACAAAACAAGAATCTCTGACACAGGAGAGATAATTAGAGTACAGTCTCTTTACAGAGAGGTTCAGAGGGCAGTGCTTACCTACTATCAAACATTCACAAAAAAACCACCACAGAAATCAACATAAAGAGTTTGATCTAAAAAAGAAAATGGGGGGCCAGGGAGATAGCTCAGCGGAGTAAGCAATTCTCTGCCAAGCGCAAGGGCATGAGTTCAATCCCCAGTTTGCCCCCCCAATAAATAAATGAATAAAAAATAAAATAAAATAAAATAGAAAATGACTGCTCTCTAGAATTTACAAAGAACTAAAAAAAAAATTAGGACACCAAATATTACAGATGCAATCCAGAAATGGGCATCCGAGACGAACATACTCTTCTCAGAGGATGAAATTATAGAAGCGAATAAATGTATGAAAAATTGCTCCACATCACTAGCCATCCACGAAATGCAAATTAAAACAACAATGAGACACCACCTCACCCCACAAAGAATGGCTATCATAAAGAAATGAAGCAACAACAAATGTTGGAGAGGCTGTGGGGAAAAAGGAACCCTTCTCCACTGCTGGTGGGAACACAGACTGGTGCAACCATTATGGAAATCATTGTGGAGACTCCTTAAAAAACTAGGACTACAAATACCATTCAAACCAGTTATTCCCCTACTGGGAATTTTCCCAGAGAAACTGAAAACATCATATCATAGTGACATATGTGTACCTATGTTTATAGGAACAAAATTTGTGATAGCCAAATCTTGGAAACAACCAAAATGCCCGTCCCCTGAAGAACAGTTGAAAAGGGTTTGGTATTTTAATACAATGGAGTATTACTCAGCTATAAAGAATGATAAATTTGAAGCCTT
>NW_004524696.1:7706854-7714597 GCF_000260255.1 Octodon degus | reverse complement strand
TTGTTTTTAAGAGATCCTTTCTTACCTTTTCACTAGCTGCACCAGCATCTTCAAGATCTGAAACACTGTCTTCACTTTCACTTAAAACGGTTTTGCAAGCTTCTGATTGAGATTTTAATTTCCTCTATATCTCTTTGACTCTGCTTCATGCGATCTATTTCTTTCCTGTACTGCTCACTGAAGGAATCCGTCATTTTTCTAATTTCCTGTATTTTTTTTTTATCAATGTCTTCCTTAGAAGCAGCTATAAATTCTTTTACTGCAGTGTTTTTTTCACATTGGGTTTCCTCCCTATGTTTGCTTCTTTACTTCAGATGCTATGAGTTCTGAGAATTCCTTTTTTATTTTAGAAAAGAATTGCGCTCTGAGTTCCTCTATATCTTTCTGCTGTTGCTTATTTACTATCGATACTATTAATTCATGCATTTGAGCCAAGCTAGTGTCCTCCGCACTTGTTCTGGGTGGGCTTTGGGTTTTGCTCCATATGTTTCTGCATTTGATTCTTTACTGCGGATGTTATTAATTCAGAGCTTTATTTTTTTATTTCCAATCTGAGTTCCTCTATACCTTTCTGCAACTGTTTTTTTCAGAAGCCGTTGATTCATTGCTTTCCGCTGTGTGATTCCCTATTTGTTTTGTGTTAGTGACCTCTGCACTTGTTACGGGTGGGCTTGGGTTCTGAGGTTGCATTTTGTTCCTTCTCGTCATTTTGCGTAGCACTGTCTTGTAACCTTTGTAGATCTTCGTTGTATTATAACCTTAGCACGTACTGAAGTTCAGGTGCAGATCTACAAAGTTTGGATTTATCCAGCTGTGCCTGGCTTGGGTCTGGCTGCTGTGCTCAGTTCCTTCCTGTTGGTGTCCTTCAGGGTGAATCTGTTGTGCCCCTCTGGCAAGATTTTCTGCTCCTGGACTATCTGGCTGGTTCTATACACTCTCTGCAGGGATTGCAGCTGCAGGGTTACACACCAGGCCTGTATGCCAGGCCTGAGCTGAGCCTGGAGGAGACAAGGTGGAGTAGGGGGTAGAGGCAACTCTCCCACACACTCACCGTGTCTGGGCTAGGACTGGGTCTGGGGGTTCCCGGGATTTGGCAGAAATTCCTACTCGGAGAGTGGGGTGGGAGAGGTGCTGCGGAGTGGTGGGGGCCGTCCCAAGGGGGTGGAAGAGGGTCTCACCCACGCTGAACCTGGGCTGGGACCAGTAGTCAGTCCCGCCGGCGCAGGGTAGCCGGAAGCTCCCCCACACACTCACTGGACCTGGGCTAGGACTGGCTTATTTTTTAAAAATATTTTTTCATTTTTTAAATTTTTTCTTCACATTCTGTAGGGATTTAAAGTTTAATAAATCAATACTTGATGGAAAAATACCTCTTCCATCTTATGTCTAAGTTGTTGGATATTCAGACAAATAGTGAGGTTAAGCTCATCTGCCTATGTTATGAGGTAATAACATCATTAAGCTTCTCTTCTGGAGGGTTAACAACTTAAGTTTGCAGACCAAAAATTAGAGAAAAAGAAGGGCTACAAGGATAGCCAACATTTGGGCCCTAGCCTTTCGAGGTTCGTGAACACTCAGGACATAAGAGAACCTGTACTGTAACATCCTATAACTCAGTGGTTTCCCTAATTTACTGATCAATGAGATATGGGGCTATAGAGGAAAGTGATGATGTAGAGTGTACCTAAGGAGAGTCACATGGAGAAAACATGCTCTCAGGCTTTCACAGAGAGCAAATTGGTCAAGCAACGGCTGTGACTCATCCACATGGCTGACACTGACATAGGATCTACAAATTGTGGAACAGGGTTTCAGGGTAAATCCTCAGGCGATTTGGCTGACCTTGTCAGATACAAAAGTTACATTTCTTGTTCTATAGGTCTTGCTCTATCTTGGTCTGAACCATTCAGCAGAAAAGTATAAAAACAATGTATAAAAAGTAAAGCCATATTAATATGCTGAGCTGTAAAAGGCTCTAGTCAACAACTTCTGACATTGCCATTCCCAGGGATAACCCAGTACTAGTACAGACTACTGGACTATATTGGAATATTTTGCTGAATTCATGCACCCACAGTATTTAAGTGGTAATGAAATACCCATTTCAGATAAAACTAAACAAAAAAGGGGATACAAATGAAGCATCATTTTGTAACTGTATATACAAAATAGGATAGATATACATCTACTTTCTCGTAATTCAATGAGAAGATTTGTACTATTAATGTTGGACAGGATCTGATATCATTTTGTAGTAGGAATAACCACTATGAAGACAACAATATGCAATGTAATAATTACTGAAACTGTCCTACTAATCAGTTTTGAAAGTGTTTTATTGCTATTTGTTTTTCAATAAAATTTAAAAAAAAACTATATTAAAAAAAGAAAATGAAAAAGAGAAGATACAAAATGCAATCTTGGGCCCTTATCCTATGCAGAAACACAGGTGACATCAGCATTGAAGAAACTGAAAGTCACATACCCGAAATCTCTGAAATAATAGGAACTTAATTAAACAAACAACTGCTAAGAGCCAACAAGATAGCTCAGCAGACACAGCACCTGCTTAAGCAAGTTCAGGGATCAGGGTCTGATCCCCTACACCACATGCTATTCTGGTCCTATCCCCAAGTGAGCTCAACTGGCTACCAAGACTGGGCATGGTGGCACATACCTGTAATCCCAGCACTGGGTAGGCTGAAAACAGGAGGCTCACTACGAGTCCAAGGTGCATAAAGAGACCCTATACAAAATACATATAAAAAAGAAAGAAAGAAAAACAAAAGAAACAATTGCAGCAAGATATGGAGGAAATCAGATCAGAAATAATCTCCCAGGTAGAACAAAGAAATGATAAGTATAATGAAATAATTACTGTTTCTAAAGAAGACACTGATTAAAAACAATAGATGAGGACAGAAAAATGATGGAAACTTTGAATGAACAATATAGGAAAGAAATAGAATGTATGAAAAAGATTCAAAGAGATATAAAGGAATTTATAAACTCCATTAAAAGTTGGCAAAAGCATTTCAATGAAAGTGAGGACAGACTTTCAGACCTTGAAGACAACATTGCAGCTAATGAGCAGTAAAGGAAAAATCTCTTAAAAACAACAAAAATTCATGAAGTACTTATTAAACAGTTGCAAGATAATGCAAAAATGAAAAACGTATGACTAGTAGGCATCAATGAAAAAGAAGGAGACAATACAAATGACATAAAAGAATACGGGCTGAGTAGCAGAAATAGGTAAGTGGATACAACTACAGGCTATAGTCACAAGTGAAATAAATCAGATCCACATGTGTACATATTGTATTGTCTTCCCAGTGTACAAATCTGAAAGGAGAAATAAAACCTGAAAGGTATAATAGATATAGTAAAAGAGAAAGAAGCTGAACTTAAAGATTAAACAATGAAAATGAGAGAAAGGAGAAAAGACAAGAGAAAAGGAAGAGGGAAATCATGCAAGTATATATACTGGATGGCTGAGATGACTGTGCTAATAATTTCTATCACATTTTTTTAATAGCAGTTAATATTTAGTACTTTCACCTTGACTAACTATGCTGATATCTGAGACCTAAGCAACTACGTCAAGGACAGCAATGTGTAATACAAAAACCATGATTGAATATCTCTCATCTTGGTTTTCCAAATGTGTTCTGTTTTGAATGTCTTATCAATTATTATACTCTCTTTAAAATAAATTTTTAAAAGTAAAAAATATAAGAAAAATTAAAGTTTCTTGATTTTTAAAATATTTTATTATTTTTAACAACTTTGTTGAGAAACAAATAGCAATGAGACAGTTTCAAAACTGATTAGTAGGACAGTTTCAGTAATTAATACATTGCATATTGTTGTCTTCCTAGTGGATATTCATAGTACAAGATGCAGACATGATATCCTGTCCACAAACACTATTAGAACAAATCTTTCTTCTCATTGAATTAAGAGAAAGTAGCTGTATATCTATTCTAACTATCTTGAATATACAGATACAAAATGGTCCTTCATTTGTATCCCCTTTTTTGCTTAGTTTTGTCAGAGAAGGGTATTCCATTGTCAATTAAATAAGGTAGGTGCATGACTTCAGTAAAATAACCCAATATAGTCCAGTAGTCCATAATAGCAGTGTGTTTTCCGTGGGACTGGCAATGTCAGAAGTTGTTGACTTGAGCCTTTTATAGCTCAGCATATTAATATGGCTTTACTTTTTATACTTCATTTTTATACTTTTCTGCTGGATGATTAAAACCAAAATAAAGCAAGACCAATATAACTAAAAATGTAACTTTTGTATCTGACAAGGTCAGTCAAATCCCCTCAGGATTTATCCTGAAACTCTATGCTGCAGTTTGTAGATCCTTTGTCAGTGGTTTCTTGAAAGTGAGTGTTAATATTAAATCATTTGTCCAATCTTGCATAACTGTATCTGTTAATCTCAGCAACAGATTTCATGATAAAAATAGATAATATAAAAAGCAATGTTAGCTGTTTCTGTTGTGAAAATCTGCAATATATGTATTATTGTATGTTACCCTGTTTCTCTCTTGGTTTATCCTATTTGCTTTTCCTTTTGCTTTTACTCTTCATAATAAAATAGAATAATATTTTAAAAATAGACCATATACTAGTACACAGAACATGCTTAAGTAAACTGATTATCTCATGGGAATTATCTGATCAAAGTGTAATGAAACTCAAAATTACTGACAAAAGAAATCACAAAAACTCCATAAATACATGGAACCTAAACAATACCCTCCTGAACAATCAATGGGTCACAGATGAAATGAAAAATCGAACAAAAATCCAGATACAACTTAACAGAACCTGTAGGACTCACTGAAAATAGTACTAAGAGAAAAACTTATAGTAATAAATTTCACATCAGGAAAAAGAACCATGCCCAAATATACACTCTTAAGCTGCACTCTAACCTTACAGAAAAAGAAAAGTCAAGCGCAAAGAATGCAGGAAATTACAAAGATCAGAGAAAAACCAAATACAATGGAGACTAAGAAAACCATACAAAGTATTGATGAATCCAAAAATTGGTTCTTTGAAAGAATAAATAAAATCAATATACACCAAAAAAAAAGGAAAGAAAAAATAAAATTCATGCTGTAAGGAATGAAAAGGTTTAAGCCATTAAATATCTTATAGAAATTCAGAAGATCATCAATACCTATTTCTAAAATCTTTACTCACATAGGATGGAAAACACAGAACAAATGGAGAGATTCCTAGATACATATAAACTACCAAAGCTGAATCAAAAAATATAAAAACTCTGAATAACAGTGACTGGGGAGGGTGAGACAGAGGGCTCACTATGAGTCTAAGCTGTTTAGCGAGACTCTGTATCAAATAAATAAATATTTAAAAAAAAACAAACAAACAAGATTCCACCTCACACAGAAAGAATGGCTATCATCAATAAGTCAACCAATAACAAATGCTGGTGAGACTGTAGAGGAAAAAGGAACCCTTCTCCATTGTTGGTTGGAGGACTGACTGGTACAACCACTATGGAAATCTGGGTGGAGATTCACCAAAAAGCTAGGTTTGCAGGTCCCATTTAACACAGCTTTTCCCCTCGCAGATATTTTTCCAAAAGAACTGAAAACTTCATACCACAGTGATATATGTGTACCCATGTTTACAGCAGCACATTTTGTCACATCTAAATCTTGGAAGTAACCCAAATGCCCAGATGTGGTATTCTTACAAGATGGAGTATTATTCAGTGATAAATAAGGATAAATTGGAGGCTTTCATTGGTAAATGGATGCAATCAGAGACCATACTGTTAAGTGAAATAAATAAAACCTACATATGCAAACATCATATTGTCTCCTTAGTGTAAGACCCTGAAAGAGAAAATAAAATCTAAAGGGTAAAATACATATTGGGAAAAGGTAATGAACCTGTTCAAAAGAAAGAAATTACTAAACTAGGAGAAAGACAGGAAAGTCAGTGGGGTAAAAAGATATATCTATGTGTATAAATAGGATGGATTGGACAACTGTACTGTGGATTTCTGCTGATCTAAGGAAAATAGCAGTTAATTCTTAATTTATTTTGTCTTCTCTTTTTAATTTTTTTTCTAGCTTTTTACCTTCTTATATATATTTTTTCTTCCTCCAATTCTGCATGCATATATCTGGTAATATGAACAACTAATATGAAGCAATACTATGCAATAGTTATTATTTTGTTTAGTGAAATTCTCTATTACTTGTAATTTTCCTCTTTTAATGTTTTGTATTCTCTTTAAAATTTTTTTAAATTAAAAAAAAATCAAATTAAAAAAAAACTGCTTTGCCCAGTATAGAATACAATTAAAGAGAGAAAATGGGAGAAAGTTACAGAATGGGAGAAAGTTCTTGGTAGGCAATCTTTTGATGGAGAACTACTAGAGAACATATAAAGTCCTCTAACAAAATGTAACCACAAAGAATACCTAGCCTCCCTGCAAATGAGCTGAAAACACACTTCTGAAAAGAAATATACAAACAGATAGACTGACTGAGCAAGGGTACCAACAATATATGAAAAAATGTTCAGCATCTTTAGTCATTACTGAAATTGAAATGAAAACAACTTATGAGTTCTACCTAATCTTGGTGTTATAGTTTTGAGGAGAATGTTATCCAAAGGCCTCAGGTTCTCATAGGTGGGGCTTCTCAAAGGTAACAATCATGGGAAGTGATATAGCTGACTTTCTGTTAGGAGGTGAATCTGCTTAGAAGACAGGGTCAGAGTGGTGCATGACCCAGAATCTTTCTCAGTTCCTTCTTTCCTGCTCTCCACTTTTTGGCTACCATGATGTAAACAGTTTTCCTCTGCTATGCCCATCTGCCAAGACCTTCTTTTATAGAGAAAATCTTTTTTAATATTAACTATTAAATTCACTGTTGAATTCTGAACCACATTTTATCATGTTTTTTTAAACCTACACTTCACTAATTACTAGGGATTTAAATCAAGAATCAAAAAATTGGGGATTAACCTTATATGTGGTTTTATTACAGACAACTGATGGCATAGTTTATTTGTTTGTCTTTTATTTAGGATGTTATGGACTGATAAGAGTGATGAAACAGAAAGATATCTGAAATAAGAATAAACACAATTTTGGATGCAGACCTATAGAATGAGACAAACAGTTTGTAGGGAAATCATTTCTTTATTTTATGTTTTTTTCCATAATTTTATTGAGAAACAAATAGCAATGAGACAGTTTCAAACCAAATTGGTAGGACAGATTCAATATTTAACACACTGCATGCATTCTTCCTAGTGGTTATTTGCTGTACAAGATGCGGACATGATATCCTATCTACAAACTCTATTAGAACAAATCCCTCTATTCATTAAGAGAATGTACCTATATATCTATCCTACCCATTTTGAATACACAGACACAAAATGGACATTCATCTGTATCCCCTTTTTTGGGGTTAAGTTCCGTTATTTGAATATTGTAGGTGTGTAAACTCAGCAAAATATTCTAAAAGAGTCCAACAGTCCATAATAGTATTGGGTCTTCTGCTTGACTGGCAATGTCAGAAATTGTTGAGCTGAGTCCCCTACAGCTCAACATAACAGCATGGCTTTACTTCTTATATCTCGTTTTTATACTTTTCTGTTGGATGGCTAAGACCAAGATAAAGCAGGACCTATGCAACAAAAGTTGTAGCTTTTGGGTCTGATAAGGTCCCAAAA
>NW_004524696.1:7704434-7706754 GCF_000260255.1 Octodon degus | reverse complement strand
AAAAAAAAAAAAAAAGGAAAGCGAGAACTTGAGGATTAAACAATGAAGAGAGAGCAAGGAAAAAAACCAGGCAACATAAGAGGGGCAAAGCCATACATTTATATGCACAAGATGGGTAAAGCAATGATCCTGAGAATCTTCAGCAGGTTTTTGAAACTAACAGTTACTTGGTAGGATTCTCACCTGGACTAACTATATATGCTGATACCTATGAACAAAGCAACTGCACTGAAGATAGCAATGAGTAACAAAAGGGTCATGCTTGGAGTGCCTGTCATTCTGGTCTTCTGAATACGTGCTACTTGTCATTACACACTGGTTGCTGATGATGTTTGTTTAAAAAGGAAGGTGGTGGTGAATGAAGGCAGGAGACAGGAAAAGGGATATTGCAGGTTTGTCCAGCTACAAAGCTGTATATGGTTAGATTTCTACACTTCTGTGTAAAAATATGTAATTGTTTATTCCTATTTTTTAAAATATATTTTTATTTTTTAATATTTTTTCCTTCATATTCTGTAGGGACTTAAAGTTTAACATATCAATACTTTATGACAAATACCTGTTCCGTGTTATGCCTAAGATGTATGATATTCAGACAGATAGAGGTTAAGTTCAACTGCCTGGGTTGTAGGGTTATAACAATAAGCTTGTCTTCTGGAGGGTTAACAACCTAAGTTTGCAAACCAAAAATTAGAGAAAAAGAAGGGCTACAAGGACAGCCAACATTTTGGCGCTAGCCTTTCAAGGTCAGTGAAGACTCAGGACATAGGAGAAACTGTAATGCAACATCATGTAACTCAGTGGTGTCCAAAATTTTCTGATCAAGGAGATTATGGGGCCACAGAGGAAGGTGATCGATGACGTAGAGTGTGCCTAAGGAGAGTCACATGGAGAGAAAACATTCTCTCAGGCTTTCACAAAGCAAATTGATCAAGCAACGGCCGTGACTCATCCATATGGCTGACACTGACAAAGGATCTACAACCTGCGGTATAGGGTTTCAGGATAAATCCTGAGGGTATTTGACTGACATTATTAGATACAAAAGCTACATTTCTTGATATATAGGTCTTGCTTTATCTTGGTGTTAACCATCCAGCAGAAAAGTATAAAAATGAAGTATTAAAAGTAAAGCCATATTATGATGCTGAGCTATAAAAGGCTCATGTCAACAACCTCTGACATTGTCAGTCTTATGGAAAACCCACTACTATTATGGACTACTTGACGATATTGGGTTATTTTGCTGAATTCACATACCTATAATACATAAGTTACAATGGGATACCCTTCCCTGACAAAACTAAACAAAAAAAAAGGGGATACAAATGAACAACCATTTTGTATCTGTATATTCAAAATGGGATAGACATACAGCTACATTCTTTTAACTCAATGAATAGAAAGATATGTTCTAATAGTGTTTGTAAACAGGATAGCATGTCTCCATCTTGTACAGTGAATAACCACTAGGACAGCACTATGCAATGTATTAATTATTGAAACGGTTCTACTAAATGGATTTGAAAACTGTCTCATTGCAATTTGTTTCTCAATAAAATTTTTGAAAAAAATTAAATGAGCCTACAGAGAGTGGTGTGCATCATAAAAAAAAAAAAAAAAGAAACTAAGCAACTGTGATAGCAATGTGTAATACTTGGGTCATGCTTGGAAGGCCTGTCATTCTGATCATTATTGCTATACTGTCTCTCAGTAAATGATTCTTTAAAAAAAAAAAAAAGGGTAATAAATTAAAAAAAGAGACAAAAAAAAAGGTCATAGGACTCTCCTGCTACAACACTGTATATGGTTATATTTCTTTCTTTTCCTTTTTTTTTTTTTTTCAGAAGAACCAGGGATTGAACTCAGGCCTTGCACATGCCAGGCAAGCATTTATTCTACTGAACCAACTCTCTGGCCCTTTATTGCTATTTTTAAAAACTTTATTATTTTTTCTCATTATTTTATTGATAAACAAATAGCAATGAGAGAGTTTCAAATCAATTGGTAGGAAAGTTTCAATAATTAACATATTGCATACATTCTTCCTAGTAGTTAATTGCTGTAAAAGATGCGGACATTATATCCCATTTACAAACACCATTAGAACAAATCATTCTACTCATTAAGAGAATGCAACTATATATCTATCTTAACCACTTTGAATGCACAGATACAAACTGGATATTCATCTGTATGCCCTTTTTTTGTTAAGTTCCGTTATTTGAATATTATAGGTGTGTAAACTCAGCAAAATATTCTAAAAAAGAGTCCAGTAGCCCATAATAGTATTAGGTCTTCTGCTTGACTGGCAATGTCA
>NW_004524696.1:7627932-7703574 GCF_000260255.1 Octodon degus | reverse complement strand
TTAGGAGAGTTTTACTGTTAAAGTACCAATTCATATATCTGACTATTCTTACAGCTCACAAGTATTTTTCTATACTAAGTAATGTTCATTTTTTGCTCTTAAGAAGCAACCAGATATATACTCTAAGAGCAGCTGGAAAAACCTGTAAAACTGTAGAAAATTTAGAGTAAAGAACTTACCATTTTGCTAGCTCTGAGAATACTGTACCTATTAAGTAAGGAAAAGTAAGTTTTATGAACAGATAAACCAAAGGTAGCAGCTGGAAAATTCTAAATATGAATTCAACATTCTGTTACTAACACCCACAAATAAATGCATTTACACAGCAGTGTGTGCACAACCAGGATTATTTATGATTTAATGTTATCTAGTGTCCTGAACAACAAACAGACTGTACCTGTTTTGTCTGTCAGTAAGTATACCAGGCGCCCCAATTCTTCTGGTATGGTGCTGGTTCGAACAACTGTACCAGGAATATTCTCATCTTTCATGATCATCCATCCATATGCTGCTTTGCCCATGTCCAAGTTTACACGCAAACTGCCAAGTAAAACCATCATAGTAAGCTATAAGAAAGCTGTAAGACAACAATAACATATGTGACTATGTTCATGCTCCTGGTTACATGTGAACATGTTTACACACATTCTTTAATTTTCAGGGAAGGAAATAAATAGTATTAGTTTCAGACTTTAAAATAAATGAATTTTGGATATTTAAATCAATTCTTTCACATCACAGGAAAGAGTACATGTATTTAAGTAAATCAAGTAGTGACTACAGCAAACTTGAATGTGCAAGAGATCTTCATCCACTTGTCTTACCATTATTAACTGAATGCCTTGTGTGTTCCAAGTACTAAATTGTAAAACACAAGAACAAGGTATGATAGGATCAGTACAAGGAAATGTGTTAATGTGCTTTAATTCTGCTTTTTTGTTTTTTGAATATTACACATTTTAAAGCTACAAACGGAAACTGCAATTTTATTTATTTTTATTTATTTTTGTATTTTTTTAGGGAAGGGTGTACAGGGTTCACTCCTCTACAGCCTCCCAAGAGCTGGAATTACAGACACATGCCACCATACCCAGTCTGAACTGCTGTCTCAGTGCACCCTGGGGATGGGTCAGGCACAGCAGGCCCAAGAAATGAACCCTGGCCTCTGTGCCTGCTTGCAGGCACTTTAATCCACTGAGCTATTTGGTGAAACTGCAATTTTAAAACATAATTATATACCATACGCAGAACAATTATGTCTGGAAGTATGAGATGGGGATAGCGCCGAAGGCCGCCTTCTAGGCTTTAACTAAAAAGTGACTATGTAATAAGATATACTAAAATTGCGCCAAGACACAACAGTTCTTCTTACTTAGCAAACAAGTAGGTTAAATTCTAATTTAACTCTATCAAGAAAACAACAGATAGGAGTGGATAGTGGGTAGCATGGAGTGGTATTAAGAGTCAACCAATTGTGACCCACCAAAATGGTAATTCATGTGTTTTGACCTATTAATAAACACACATTTGAAAAACAACCTTTATGAGTCAGCAAGTAAACAAAAATGCATAAGTTAAAGAACATTAGGGCCGGCCAGATAGCTCAGTGGACTAAGGTGCCTACTTAGGCAGGTGCAGGGACCTGGGCTCAATCCTCAGGATGCTGTGCCGGCCCTGCCCCCAGGGCACACTGAGAGGGCCATGGCAACTGAGACTGGGTGTGGTGATATATGCCCGTAATCCCAGCGCTTGGGTGGCTAAAAACAGGAGGATCGCTACAAGTCTGATCTGTGTAGTGAGACCCTGTATTAAATAAATAAATAAATAAATAAATAAATAAATTTGTGTATATATATATATATATCCAATTAAACAGTAATTTGATTCATCTATCAATGAAGTTCACATTATTAAATCATATGTACTATGCATACAAGTTGGAAGGAAAATCTGTAAGAAATAATTAACACAGCTTTCAAGCCAGTGCCTTATCATCTTTTGGCTACTTATAATTCCATCAGAATAGTGAAAAAAAATTAAGGACAAACAATAAATACAAAGTAAAGGTGATTCAATATGATGTTCTAGCAAGGACCAGTGGCCTTCTGGCATCCTAGACATAACTAGCTAGTCTAGGTCATATGATCTTCAACCCAGAGCCACTCTTACACATATGCAACCCATATCTTTCTGCCTCAGTGTCTACATTATGTCTGTGCTACAAGAAACTTCTCTTTCAGCTGTGAGAAGCTAAATTTTATACCTTGAATACAGTCCCACTATGCAAGAAAGGCACAAGAAACATGAGAGATGTAAGTGCCAAAGGCTGTGGTGTCACAAGATTGTTGAGTATGGGTTTAAAACAAAGAGAAGAAAAATGAAAATTTTCACACAGACTCTACTTTGATTAGTGCTTTGAAGAAGTCACAAGGAATCAGAAAAATAAAAGCCACAAATTTCTTGAATGAAATAAACACAACCAAGTGAGATGAACAAAGGCAGTTGAGGCATCAGTGAGTGAGCAGAGAGAGGAGGCATGGCAGGGGATCAAACACCGAGCTTTTCATAGCTCTGATCCTGTACCTCAAAGATCTGTACTTTGGAAAATTATTCCACTTTCTCTGTGTTGTGTTCATCTGTATTTTATTCATATTATTTTAGAAAATGTCAGTCTGCAAGTGCATATGACCTGCCATTGGGCTTGGGGTACTGGATACCAAAGAAGCAGCTCCAAGTTTCTTCTTCATGAGTAATTTACAGTTTAATAAGATAATTTCTGCTGTTGAAGAGTTGTAGGAATGCATTATTTTGTGGAATGCCATATTATACATAATGACCACCAGAGCATTTTAGATTGAACACATACACCCTTCAAAGATTGTACAAAGTTACTAGTAGAAAAGAGAGAGAGAGAGAGTATCCTTAGGGGTTATAGTAAGAACAATGACCACAAAACACAATTTCACAGTGTACCAGTGAAAATCATTCACTAACTAAAATATATGTTGCCTCAACTAATTTACAGGGAGTAGCCAGTTCACATGAACCATGACATATTATGTATCTGATCAAATACTCAGGAAATAACTTGGTTTTTAATGTTAAAAATTTCTACCATGCTCAAACTTCAAATACTAATTTGGCACAGTAATTATCATCACTGTACTGAATGTTTCAGAAATGCCCTATTTTATACAATTTCAAAACCCAAATTTCTACCTAATTGTGAAATAGAGACAAAAACAGATACCAATCTACTGTTTTGCTGAAAAACATTTTACATGGTAGTAGATAACAGATGTATTCTATTTTTATTTTTTATTTTTTTTCAATTTTATTTTACTTTGACGGAACCGGGGATTGAACTCAGGCCCCTGTGCTTGTCAGGAAAGCGCTTATTTCACTGAGCCATCTCCATGGCGCCTAATAGATGTATTTTAAATTTACTGTATTGCTGATTTAGCAACTATGAAACTATTATCAATGGACTTTTCTTAGGACAGTGAAAGTTACTTATATTTTAGATGGAGGCAATTATGATTTTTATCACTATATAATAAGAAACTTGAATAATAAAGTGTATTCAAGGATGCTACAAATAGGAACACATATTAATCTTTTTTGCTATAGTAAGAAAGAATAAGTTTTATAACCTAAGAATGCCTTATGATAGTTTTTGTTATCCAAACAACCTAATCCTACAACTACCAAAATACCTTCAGGAGCTAACTTAGATTGTGAATAAATCTGAAGTGCATTTTCCTAAAATAAGCATTATGATCTCCAGCCCCAAGCCCCAGGATCCTCCTATATATAAACTCTAATTTGTTACAATTACACCTCAGTACTTATCACTGCCAGGTGAGCTCAGTTCTCACATGATTCTCCTCAGGGAACAAATCTACCTGAAATAATTCGCATGCAAATTCTAATCTGACAAAAAAAAAATCATTTTAATAAGAAGTTTTATCAGAAGTATTTGACATTTTCCTACAAATATTAAGGCAGAAAGGACACAGAGGCCATTTACCTGAAAATTTGCTAATCATTTATATTCCTCATAATATACCATGGGTGGCAGCAGATAGTATGAAGACATCTCAGTGAGTGAATTGCCTAGTGTAACCATGTGGAAGACAAAGCTTGAATCTCAAGGATCAGATAAGGCCTCCTTGTGTACTTCGACTTCACATTCATACACACTGCTCTCTACAGAACATTTGACCTTAGATGGATCAAATGAACATGTGTAAAATATAACACATCCACTTCCTCTCCTTCCTGGTCAAACAAAATAAATACAAATTTATTCCTCCTCTATGAGAAGAAAATTTCCCAAGCTCAACTGTCATGATCTACCATTGTTCCAGGCAGACATCAGAAAATAGCCTAGGCTCCCTTTTTCTTTTACATCTACTTACATTCAAGTGGTCATGAACTCATGCCAACCTAAGCTCCTAAATTCTCCTACAGGTGCCTTCCATGCCCATGGGAGGGAAGCAAAAATAACAGATGTCTATAAGCTTGACAATAGGTATGATTTGTATTTACTCCTACTTAAGACATATGCTAGTCACCATGATCTAAGATTTGCTCTATTTAAGGGCTTCAAATTTGTTGTTATAGGAAGGTAATATTTTTTAGTTCTTTATAAATTCTAGATAGAAGACCTTTGTCTGAATGTTTATTAGTTAAGATTTTTTCCAAATTTGTGGGCTGGCTTTTCACTCTGTTGGTAATTTCTTTTGACGTGCAAAAACTTCTTAATAAGAGGAGGTCCCAGTTGTTAATTCTTTCAAGTATTACACATGCAGTTTGATTTTTGTTCATGAACTGTTTGCCTACCCCCATGTCTTCAAGAGTTCCTCCTACTTTCTCTTCCAGATTTAGTGTTTCTGTTTCAATGATTAAATCTTTAATCTATTTTGACTTTAGTTTAGTGCATGGTCATAGACCTGGGTCAAGTTTCAGTTTTTGGCATTTGTAGAGTATGGCAAAATATTAATGAGAAGCTAAGTAGGCAAAAGGGATGGGAGCAAGAACATACCTTAGGGAAAAAAGAGAACTAGAAGGCAGCCAGAACCCTTATTGTTGGCCACAGGTACAGGTAAATTACTGCCTCTGAATGATGGGCAATGGTTTCAGGATTAGTCAATTAATTCAAACACAGTGCAACAGTGAATGGTTCTTGAGAAAATAGGTGCATTTACAGAATTTCTTCCAAGCTACCTAAAAGCTAGCTGAAAGGAAATAATTATTTTTTATATAATTAAGTGAGTGGGTCTGAGGCCTGTAGTAACATATATAACCAGGTGAGTCTGGCCTAGCAGAGAATGAAATAATACTGAGAGAAAGACAGTATCCATAGATGGAGAACAAATGCCTAAGCATACAATGAGCCCCATGTTCTACCCATGCAAAATAAAAGTTGCTCTTGGACTTCTTAGTACCTGCATGATACACTGATAAATTGTGTTACTGTCTTATAATCAACTCACTTACAAGCTTCATCTATATATCTTTCATGAAAAAATAATCCTAACTAGGCTAGAAGGCAAATTAGTTAATATATAGGCATACTAATTTTTATATGCATTAAAAGTCAACACAGACTGATACAAGAAGATAAATACAACAAAAGCCATTGGTCAAAGGGTAAGAGGGAGTACAGGCATGTTCTTTATTATTTTATGTACAGCATTAGAGCTTGTGTGACACACTTTAAGATACCCAGTGGTAATCTGTGGATAGCATGAAACTGTGGCTACTACCAAACCTTATGTATGTTATGTCTTTTTCCTATACAAACATAATAAAGTTAATTTGTAAATTAGGCACAATACAATATTAACAATAACATTAGAATAGAACAATTATATCAACATATTATACTAAAAGTTACATGACTGTCTTTCAGAATATTGCATCATTTATTAGTTATGGAAAATTGTTGGTCATGGATAAATGAAACTGCAGCAAGTTAAACTGTAAGAGAGTACTGCTGAACAACTTTACTGCATTAAGAAAGGGGTGAGAAAACTAAAAGTAGCCAGGTTAAGAGGCCTGCCCTAGGATACAACAGAAGGCATTCAAACAAGAATGCAAACTCCTAAAATTCTAATCTAGGACCAGCCAGATAGCTCAGTGGACTAAAGCTCCTGCTAAGGCAAGCATAGAGACCAGGGTTTGATTTCTGGTGTGCCTTGATGGCCCCACCCCTGGGGTGCACTGGGATGGTGACTGAGACTGGACATGGTGGTATGTACCTATAATCTCAGCACTTGGGAGGCTGAAAACAGGAGGATCACTACAAATCCAATCTGTGTAGTGAGACTGTGTAGACCCTGATCTAAAAATACACAAATACACAAAAGTAAAATTCTAATCTATACCATGCAGAGTGGGAGAATTTAGCCTCTCAGACACTGATTGTGAAGCTTCTGGTGATCAAGTGTCTAAATTACAACCCAAAACCTATTTATGTATTGCCAAGTGCTAATGTTGCAATTAAATCTAAATAATGAGGTTTTAATTTAGAGAAAGCCAATCATACACTGAAGGAAAAAGATAATGTAGAGCTTTGAATGATATAAATAGCCCACTGGGGCACATGTGCCGTAGGTTCGCCACCACTACTAAACTATGCACTAAGTCTCATGAATCAATTATGGTAGTTTTGAACTGTTAAAACTTGTTATTTATAAAATAGCTTATAACTCAGAAAAAGTTCCAAGAATAGGACAGAGAAAGCTGATGTGCATGCGTACATCTATCAAAGCAGGGAACTGACTGGCCCAACATCTAAGCTCGTTTTACTTGGGCTTCACTAAACTGTTAGTTTTCTGGTTTCGGAAGAGTCACAAGTCATAACATCAATCATGTGAGGATATGCCCTCATGTGATTCCAAGGCTGTCACATCCTTTCAGCACTTTTCCATGGAAACAACTGATTTGTTCTCTGTCATGACAACGTTATAAATAAAGAGCACTGTATGAAGTAATCATAAAACATGGAATCCTTTGAAATTAAGATTTTACCTTCAGTATGATGCATAGCTATGGTTTGAGTTTGGATCTTCTCAAAATTTCATGCTGAATCTGGTCACGAACGGAACAGAATTAAGTGGTGGGGCCTTGAAAAGTGGGAGAATTTCTGGCACCCGTGAACCCGCGGGACCTCTGCAGACGAAACCCAGGCAAACCTCATGAGTGAGACCTTCTGCCACACCCTAAGGGTCCCTCCAACCCTCAAGAGCACACCTCACAAGGACACAAAAGGGGCACAACAAATTCACTTCCAAAGACTGTAGCAGGAAGGAGTTAAGCACAACAGCTAGATCCAGGCCAGGAACAACTGGATAAAATCAAACTTAATAGATCTGCACCTAAACTTCAGTAAGAGCTAAGGTTATAACAGCACCAAAGCTCCACACCGAAGGTCAGACATCAGTGCTATAATGAAATGACAAAGAGAAGGAGCAAAATGCAATCTTAGGCCATGAGCTCACCCAGAATAAGTGCAGAGGACACTAAGTCAGCTGAAATGTATGAATTAATAGCGCCTGAAGTAAAGAAACAACAGCAGAAAGGTATACAGGAACCCAAATCAGAATTAATCTCTTAAATAAAAAAAAGAAATCCCTGAATTACTAGTGTCAGAAGTAAAGAAACAACAGCAGAAAGATCGAGGAACTCTGGTCAGAATTAATCTCTGAAATGAAAAAAGAAATCTCTGACTTAATACCGTCTCAAGTAAAGAATCAAATGCAGAAATACATAGAGGAAATCAGATCAGAAATAATCTCTGAAGTAAAAGAATTGACAACTGCTTCTCAAGAAGACACTGAGAAAATAATAGAGGACATTAGAAAAGTGTAAAATTCCATGAATGAGCAATACAGGAAAGAAATAGATCGCATGAAGCAGAGTCAAAGAGATATAAAGGAACTTAAAATATCAATCACAAGCTTGCAAAACGGTTTGAGTGAAAGTGAAGATAGAGTTTAAGATTTTGAAGATGCTGTCACAGCTAGTGAAGTTAGAACAGATCTCTTAAAAACTACTAGGATTCAGGAAAAAATTCGCAACTTGGAAGATGATGCAAAGATGAACAACATGAAACTAATAAGCATCAAAGAGAAAGGAGTCAATACAAATGATATAAAAATAATATGGGCAGAAGTAATAGCAGAAAACTTCCCAAATATGAAGAAACGATCTGATATTCAGGTAACCAAAACATACAGAACTCAAAATAACATCAACCCAATTAAAAACACACCCAGACATATAATAGTCAAGATCCCAGAAATCCAGCACAAGAAAAATATACTGAAAGCTGCTAGAGAAAAGAAACAGATCACATTTAAAGGAAAACCCATCAGAATAATGACAGATTTCTCTTCACAAACCATGAAGGCAAGAAGAGCATGGAGCTGAGTACTTCAACTCCTCTATGAAAACAAATCTAGCCCAGACTACTTTACCCTGCAAAACTCTTTCATGTAGGAGTGACATACTTCCATGAGGAAGAACAATTTAAAAATTTCATGATGAAAAAGCCAACCCTACATAGATTACTAAAAGATGTTCTAGAAAGGGACCAAAATGATCAGAACTCCATGAATGAGAACAAAAGGAACCCACTAAATAGGGCAAACAAACACAGGAGAAAAAGAAGTAAAGGACAACAGATAAATAACATGTCAATCATAAATCAATACATCTCAATTATAACTATCCATGTAAATGGACTCAATTCACCAATAAAAAGAAATGGATTGCCACAGTGGATTAGGAAACACAATACAACAATATGCTGTATACAAGAAACACACTGAACTTAAAAGAAAAATTCATAGGCTGAAAGGTCAAATGATAGAAAACAATACTACATGCCCCAGCACCTCAGAAAAAAGCAGGGGTAGCAATCCTGTTCTCAGTCTCAACTTCAAACCGAGAATGATCAAAAGAAATAAAGGCCACTATACAATGGTTAGGGGAAAAATTTAAGAGGAAGAGCTAACTCTAAAAAATAAATATGTGCCAAACACGGGAGCACCCAACTATATAAGACAAACATTAATGTACATGAAAAAATCTAATATCTAATACTATGATCTTAACAGGAGACCTTAACATCTCCTTATCTCAAAAAGATAGGTCAATCACACAAAAAATTAGCAAAGAAGTAGCAGAACTGAACCTGAGCTTCGAACAAGTGGACTTAGGGGACATATACAGAGTGTTCCACCCAACAACAGCAATACACATTTTATTCAGCTGCACATGGGTCATTTTCTAAAACAGAACACATACTGGTCCATAGGTCATGCTTAAGAATATGTAAGAAAACAGAAATTATCCCATGCATCTTATCTGAACACAGTACAATGAAACTAGAAATAAATGAGACAAGAAAACAGAAAAACCACATAAATACATGGAAATTAAACAACACCCAACTCAGCAACAAATAGGTCACAGATGAAATTAAGAAATTCAACAAAATCTACAATTCAATGAAATTTCAAGCACAACTTATCGGAATTTGTGGGATGCAACGAAAGCAGTTCTCAAGAGTAAAATTCATAGCTGTGAACTCACATATTAGGAAAACAGAATGGGAACAAATAAACACTCTAATGATGCACATTCAACATCTAGCAAAGGAAGCGCAAACCAATCCCAGAGCCCAAAGACAGGAAGAAATCATAAAGATTAGAGCAGAAATTAATTCAACTGAAATGAAGAAAACAGTTCAAAGAATTAACAAATGAAAAACCTGGTTCCTTGAAAGATTAAATAAAATCAATAAGCACCTTGCTAACCACATCAAAAAGAGGAAAGAAAAAATTAAAATACAAGTAATAAGGAATGAAAAGGGTGTAAATACCACACCCAGGTGGAAATTCAGAAGGTTGTTAATAGCTATTTTAAGAACCTTTGCTCTCACACAGTAGAAGATACAGAAGAAATAGACACATTCCTAGAAAGGTACAAATTACCAAAACTGAATCAAGAAGATATAACAACTCTCAATAATGCAGTAACAGCCAATGAAATACTAAATGGAATAAAAAACCTACCAACAAAGAAAAGTCCAGGCCCTGATAGATTCACAGCTGAATTCTACAAGAAATTTATAAAAGATATAATCCCGAAACTCCTCAAACACTTCAATGAAACTGAAAAGGAAGCAGTCCTCCCAAAATCATTCCTGGAAGCAAGTATCATACTAATAATAAAACCAGGGAAAGACGCAAATAAAAAAAACAGAACTACAAGCCAATCTCCCTCCTGAACATAGATGCAAAAATCCTCAATAAAATTCTAGCAAATAGACTACAGCAAATCACCAAGAAGATTATATACCATGACCAGGTAGGATTCATTCCAGGGATGCAAGTATGGTTCAATATATGCAAATCTATAAATGTAATATATTATATCAATAGAGCCAAATCTGAAAGTAACATGATCATCTCAATTGATGTAGAAAAGGCTTTTGACAAAGTCCAACACTCATTCATATTCAAAGTCCTACAGAAAATTAGAATAGAAGGCTTCTACTTCAATCTGATAAAAAGCCATCTATGACAAAGCAATGACTAACATAATTTTAAGTGGGGAAAAACTGAAATCTTTTACTCTTAGATCTGGTACAAGACAAGGATGTCCTCTATCACCTCTTCTATTCAATATAGTTCTGCAGTTATTAGCTAGAGCCATTAGACAAGACAAAGAAAGAAAAGGAATAAGAATAGGTAAAGAAGAAGTTAAATTATCATTATTTGCAGATGACATGATACTTTACTTGGAAGACCCAAAAAACTCCAAGAAGCTACTAGAATTAATACAGAAGTTCAATAGCATAGCAGGAAACAAAGTCAATACCTAAAAGTCAATAGCATTGCTCTACACAAATAACAAGCACAGAGAGGGAAATTATAGAAACAATACTTTTTACAATAGCACCAAGGAAAATGAAATACCTTGGAATTCATCTAACTAAAGAAGTCAAAGATCTTTTCAAGGAAAATTACAATACTCTGATAAAAGAGATCGTATAGGATTTCAGAAAATGGGAAGGTATTCCCTGCTCCTGGATAGGAAGAACCAACATGTGAAGATAGCCATACTCCCAAAATTGTTGTACAGACTTAATGCAATCCCTATCAAACTACCACCAACATGCTTCACAGACCTAGAGAATTGGTTCCTAAGATTTATTTGGAGCCAGAAAAGACCTAGAATCGCAAAGACAATTTTGGGCAACAAAGACAAGGCAGAAGGCATTAAAATTCCTGACTTCACATTATACTACAAAGCTACTGTGATAAAATCAGCATGGTACTGGCAACAAAATAGTCCTGAGCATCAATTGAATACATTAGAAGATGCAGAGGTCTCTACAAACACAATCAGTCACCTGATTTTTGACAAAGGGGCCAAACACGCTTTCTGAAAGAAAGATAACTTCTTTAACAAATGGTACTGGAAAAACTGGCTCTCTGCATGACGATAAGTATAACTTGACCCAGGTCTACCATCATGCACTACGCTAAAGTCAAAATGGATTAAACATCTAAACATTAAAACAGAAACACTAAATCTCCTGGAAGAGAAAGTAGGAGCAACTCTTGAAGACATAGGGGTAGGCAAAGAGTTCATGAACAAAAGTCAAATCGCAGGGATAATCCTTGAAAGAATTAACAACTGGGACCAACTCTTATTCAGAAACTTTTGCATGTCAATTGAAATTACCAACAAAGTGAAAAGAAAATTCACAAATTTGGAAAAAATCTTGACTAATAAGCCCTCAGACAAAGGTCTGCTCTCCAGAATTTAGGAAGAACTAAAAAATACTGGCACCCCAAAATTTAAAGATCCACTCCAGAAATAGGCATCCGAGATGAACACACACTTTTCAGAGGACGAAATTAAAGAAGTGAATGAATATATGAAATAATGTTCCATATCACTAGCCATATGTGAAATGCAAATTAAAACAACACTCAGCTACCATCTCACCCCAGAATGAATGGCTATCATAAACAAATCAACTAAAAACAAATGTTGGAGAGGCTGTGGGGAGAAAGCAATCCTTCCACTGCTGGTGGGAATGCAGACTGGTGCAACCATTATGGAAATCAGTGTGGAGACTTCTTAAAAAAGTAGGACTGCAAATCCCATTCAAGTCAGCTATCCACCTAGTGGGAATATTCCCAGAGAAACTGAAAACATCATATCATAGTGATATATGTGCACCTATGTTTATAGCAGCACAATTTGTGATAGCCAAATCTTGGAAACAACCAAAATGCCTGTCACCTGAGGAATAGATGAAAAGGATTTGGTATTTTTATACAATGGAATTATTACTCAGCTACAAAGAATGATAAACTTGAAGCATTTATATTTACATGGATGCCACTTGAAGATATACTTGTAAGTGAAATAAACCAGACCCACATGTGTAAATATCATATTATCTCCCTAGTATAAGAACTCAAAAGAAGAAATACAAATAGAAAAGCATAACACAATTAAAAGGAAAGTGAGATCTTGAGGATTAGACAACAAGGAGAGGGCAAAGTGAAAAGCTGGGAAATACGACAAGGGCAAAGCCATACATTTATATGCACAAGATGGGTAAGGCAATGATCCTGAGAATCTTCAGCAGGTTTTCGAAACTAGCAGTTAATTGGTAGGATTCTCACCCTGACTAACTATATATGCTGATACCTGTGAACTAAGCAACTGCACTGAAGATAGCAATATGAAATAGAAGGGTTATGCTTGGAATGCCTGTCATTCTAGTGTTCTAAATACGTACTGCTTGTCATGACATAACGATTATTGTCATACTTTCTATAAGGTAAATGTCTGTTTAAAAAAATGGTAATAAATGAAAAAAAAAGACAATAAAAAAAGTCACAAGACTGTCCTGCTACAATGCTGTATATGGTTAGATTTCTAAATTTCTGTGTAAAAATATGCAATTGTTTATTCATATTTTTAAAATATTTTTTTCATTTTTTTCTCCATATTCTGTAGAGAGTTAAAGTTGAACATATCGATACTTGATGGAAAATACCTGTTCCATGTTATGCCTAAGATGTTTCATATTCAGATAGTGAGGGTAAACCCAACTGCATATGTTGTAGGGTAATAATAAACTTCTCTTCTGGAGGGTTAACAACTTAAGTTTGTAGACCAAAAATTAGAGAAAAAGAAGGGCTACAAGGACAGCCAACATTTTGGCCTTAGCCTTTCAAGATCAGTGAACACTCAGTACATAGGAGAATCTATAACGTAACATCATGTAATTCAGTTGTGTCCCAAATTTTCTGATCAAGGAGATTCTTGGGCCATAGAGCAACGTGATCGATGACATAGAGTGTGCCTAAGGAGAGTCACATGGAGAGAAAACATTCTCTCAGGCTTTCACAGAGAGCAAATTGGTCAAGCAATGGCTGTGAGTCATTCATATGGCTGACACTGACAAAGAATCTGCAAACTGTGGTACAACATTATAGGATAAATCCTGAGGTAGGACTTCACTGACATTATCAGACAGAAAAGACTCATTTCTTGTTATATAGGTCTTGCTTTATCTTAGTCTTAACAATCCAGCAGAGAAGTATAAAAACAAGGTACAAAAAGTAAAGACATATTAATATGCTGAGCTGTAAAAGGCTCAAGTCAACAATTTCTGACATTGCCAGTCCTACGGATAACCCAGTACTATTATGGACTACTGGACTATATTGGATTATTTTGCTGCATTCACACACCTACAATATTTAAATGGAAATGGAATACCCATCTCTAACAAAACTAAACAAAAAAAGGAGGATACAAAGCAAGGACCATTTTGTATCTTTATATACAAAATAGTTAGAATAGATATACAGCTACTTTCTCTTAATTCAATAAGAAGAAAGATTTGTACTAATAGTAATTGGACAGGATATCATGTCTGCATTTTGTACTATGAGTAACCACTAAGAAGAAAACAATATGGAAAGTATGAATTATTGAATCTGTCCTAGTAATCATTTTTGAAACTGTCTTATTGCTGTTTCTCAATAAAATTGATTTTTTAAAAAAGTGACTATTCCCTGAAGGAAGAATCCTCATGTATGAATGCTTAACAAAGGGCAGAACAGAGCTAATTAACATCCTTTTTGTTTGTACCTTTTTGTTTTCCACTGCATAAGAACACCGCATTTGTTTCCTCCAAAGGCTACATTAAGTGTTCTATCTTTAAAACAGAGAGGAGCCCTAAACAATGAACCTGCTTGCAAAGTGATCTTGGGCTTCAGTCTCTAGAACTGGGAGAAATAAATTTCTGTTCTGTATAAACTACCTGTTTTTTTGCATTTTGTTATAGCAGTATAAACAGATTAAGACAATGCTCAAGTTGTAGCAGTTATTGACAGTTTTATTTCCTTTTGCTGATAGACAGTAATTACATGTACCACAGTTTACTGGGTGACTTTTTAAAAGTTTGCATTTTCCATGTTTTTGATGTTATAGCTATATTTTGACTTTAAAAGAAAGCATACTGCATACAAAAAGATAAACCACGTCATATTTGGGACCTTAAAATTTTGACTTGTGGCTGGGATGGTGGTATATGCCATTAATCTGAGTGTTACATTTTGTGTCTGGATGCCCCCTCAAAGCCCCAAGTGACAATGGAGAGCAGGGTTTTCAGAGGAGGCTGAATCTAGAGTTTGTGATTGGTTTGTATTCTAGTTCATGGAATGGAAGTGTGAACGTTACACCCCCCTAGGGCAGATAGCCTGCACACAATGTAAGGGAAGGAAAGGTTTATCTCTCTCACTGTCCTCTCCTTTTGCTTTGGGTAGCTTACTCCAGCATGAATGGCTGGCTGCCATGCAACCCTGTGTTGGAGCCAGCTGCAATGGACTGCAACCTCTATAACCTGTGAGCTAAAACTTTCCTTCCTTAACTTTAAGTGTGGGGTGTTTTGTCTCAGCAATGAGATGACCAGCATTCAAGAGGCTGAGGCAAGAGGACTGCCAAGAGTTTGAGGTTACCCTCAACCAAAACTACAACTGCCTTGGAAAATATTACCATGGAAAGTATTCAGAAATCTGTATTTATTTGTATAACTTCCTTTACATACATAACCAGGAAATGTCTGTAATATCTTGGGGAATGACAAGCTATTCTGAGCCAATGTTACCAATGGAAAATAATAAAAACACTGTGCAAAATGTTTCTTAAAATTTTTAAGAGGCTGTAAGCTCAGCACTCTGCAGGCTGAGGCAGGAGGAATGTTGTGAGTTCAAGACCAGCCTGTGCCACAAAGTGAGCCAGCTTGAAATGTGTAAAAGACCCTCTCAAAAAGACCAAAAAGGAAGAGAAAAAAAAAACAAAAAAACCCAAAACCCTCTCTACCTGAGATCTCAGGCTAATCTCCATGAATTATAGTCTTTTTTTCAACTGTCCACCTAGGTAAGGAAGCAAACCTGAGAGCTCAGAAGCAATAAAAGGTTAGAGGTCTAATATAAAATATAAAATGGAGAACTAGAAGCCAAATACGTCTTCATGTGGAATTGAAGTCAGGTTCACATTTCCTAAATAATTCAGTGACTCTAATTCTTAATCTTAGATGTACACCATAATGCAAGGGGTGTCTGAAAGTCTAATGTACCTTTATTTTTAATCTGAACTTCTTTGTATAATTATTTTGCCAAATCCAAACAAAAACCCTACCAAAAAACCACCTCTGCCACTATCCAGAACACAACAAAGAAACACCATTAAAAGAGCCAGAATCAGAAAATTCAATAGAAAGACAAAGGTATCAGACATTACAAATAATAGGTTTAGACTATGTATTAGAGTAATACTTGCATGGAATAGGTAACTACTAAAATAAAATAACGGAGGAGTCATCAATTATTGAAGAAATGAATTACTTTAAGAGCTACTTAGATATAGCCAAAACTGGAATTCATGACTTGAAAGACAGGTAAGCATAAATAACTTGGAATAAACTATGGAGGTTTAAAAAAGGGGCAGAAATTACAAAACAGTAAGAAAAACAAGTCTATCTACCAAATCAAGGAGCCCAATTAATCCTTTGTATAAAAAAAAGTCATATCTAAATACAGTATAGAACATCAACAATAAAGAAAAGCTATAAAAGCAGTTGGATTAGTAGTAGACCATAATTTTTTTTTTTTTTTTTTTTTTTTTTGGGAACCAGGGATTGAACTCAGGCCCTTGCGCTTGCCAGGGAAGCACTTATTCTACTGAGCCATCTTCCTGTCCCCAAAAAGTAAGACTTAAAAGGACCTGCTGAATGGCAAGAGTGGAAGCTGGAAGTAATTAAAAGAAATGTGACAATCTAGAATTCTAGACTACTAAAATAATTGTTCAAGGAGGAAGCAAAGAAAATCAGAGAATTCTCAATCGAGATCAATATTAAACACATACAAAAATAGCTGTTGTAAAAGAGAAAAAAGTATTCCATATGGAAGGTCTGAGATACAAGATTGAATAAAAATAGGTAAGACAGAGTATCATGTTAAACAAAGGTACTATCTTTAGATTTCAACAAATGTAGAATAATGACTTAGGACTAGGGATGTAGTTTTGTGGTACAGTACTTGCTTACATGTGCAAGGCCCTAGGTTCAGTGCTGCATTAGGAAAAAAAAAAAGATTTTAATTTCTAGGGTAACTAATGAAAGAACAGAAACTTTTTAGATAAACTACAAACTACTAGATAAATGAACTCAATGATTGTATCTGCAAAGACACAATTTTCAAGAAAAGTTACATTAACTATAATGTTTTCGGGCCTGGCAATTAACACACTATAATGTGCCCCCTAGCCTCCCCAAAATTTACATGGTGTACATGCATATTTATTCTACCTCAATATCACGTCTCAGTTCATTACAGTATCAACACTAAGTCTAAAATCCACATCCTTGTATCTGTTTCTTTCAGTCTAAGATGGCAGAGGTGTTGCCGATACATTCTCAACAACTGAAATTCTCCAGTGTATGTCATGGAGGACCACACCCTAGATAACAGGCTTCTCTATACATCTTTTATAAAGGATGTCCATCTCTATGCTTGGCTTCTTCTGAGGTATTTGGACAGATCCTTAATTACTTCATCAAAAAAATCATCTGGCCACACCCCTGGGCTTCTCTCAAGTGCATTCTTTCCAAACAGTGACCAACATTCTTAATTTGGATTTCTTTTACAATCTTGGTTTCAATTTGCAAATCTGCCAAAAATCAAGTCCTGCACATTCTATCTAGGTCTAAAGAAACTAAAGACATTTTTCACTAAGCATTATACCTGGAAAACGAGGTAGAAAGATGTTGAGTGCATTAGCAAAATACAATAAAATAGGTGGGCTGGTGATATAGCTCAGCAGACTAAGTGCCTGCTTAGGCAAGTGCAGGGCCTGGGGTTTGATCCCTGGCACCACAGGCCACACTGGCCTCATCCATCCCCAGGCATGGGCAGGCTGAGCTGGCCACCAAGAGCAGGTGTGGTGATGCACGCCTGAAATCCCAGCACGGGGGAGGCTGAAAGCAGGAGAATCACTATGAGTCCAAGGTACCCTGTACCAAGAAAAAAAAAAAAGCTCAAAAAGAGTACATGATCTGAAAAATAGTTTGATGAGGCTCCTAAGCATTTTTCTTTAATAGAACTTCAGAAAAGTACTAGAATAAATTATCATGTGATTGTGCTACCTGACATTTTTAATAGTACAGTTTTTAGTGTGCTGAATGAGCAGGCTCCAATTCAGACATCTGGTGTCTTTCAGATCACTCATTCTGAGCATTTCACTAATAACCCGCCACTCTGCCATCACCACCATTGCTTGACTAAGACAAATCAAAGGGAAATACTATCTCCAAACACATAGATGGCCTCTTTCAAATTCAATGATTTAAGTAAAGACACTGTACAGGAGATTCTTAAGTATTTCTCAGAAGACACTGTTATCACTACTGGCCACATATGCCTTATATGGGAGTAAAAATCTTTTTGACCTAGCACCAAAAAGACAATTTTTAGATGATCAACTAGATTATTAAACAGCAATTCAAAGCCTATAGACAAAAGTAGCAATAACTACAAAGAAAGTAACTGCAAAGCTCCCTAACCTGAGGGAATGTCAGATGTACTATAAAGAATTTTGACAGCATGTTCTTTCTTTTGAGAAATGTACAAGACTTAGGAAAGATATTCATTTTAGAATCACAAAATTAAAAGTTAAAGCATAAAATTTTTCCTTTGGAAGACAAAGTAAATTGTATTAAGCAACTAAAAATTATTTTATTTTTACACAGGAGGTTTTAAAAAGTCTAAATTTTGAAAATCTGAAAAGCCTTCTAAGAATGGTGGGCAATAGATGGAAAAGCACTTTTACTTTCCAGACTTGCATACCTTGCAAAATTAGGAATATATAACCTTTATTAAATCCAAAAATATATTTAGCAAACACTAGAATGTATTGTTAACCACATTTTATGGAGAACTGGCAAAAGGAAAACAAATTTGCTTTAATCAAATGTAAGACTCAATTGTCGAAGTCAGCATCCCATACTTTTCACATTTTACAGTTCTTATTTCTTCTGTTAAATCTGTACAGCTGCATTCTGATTGTGAAAAACAATGTAAAGTATTATGTTGAAGTAGGCGTGAGATATTTTGGAGCTAAACAGAGATGCAGTTATAATTCTATCTAGTAAGCCTTTGCATGCTTGACTGAACATGTTAAATATAGAATTGCTCACTGAAAAACTAGAATAAGACAGCCTTTAAGGAAGCTTGGCATCTTCCTCATTTTGCAAACATGTTTTTTCTTTTTTGTTTTTTTTGCAAACATGTATTTTAAAAAGGATATGCAAACTAAAAAGTGCAATATATTTATATATGTGTATATTCTTAAGTCTCTAGAAACAATGAAAGTTTTCACAGAATTTAGCAAGAGATTATAGGTAGGTCTTTTTTTTTCTTACTATATTATTGTCAGATAAGAAAAGAGTGGAAATTTAGTTTGATGATGCTTTACAAATACACCAACTTTCTTAATTATAATGAATTTTCCTTGTTATTTGGATACAGGAGAGAAAAGTCTCTTTATACTATTATACTGCTAAAGAAACAAATGATAGTTTTAAAAACTACAGGTACAATAGGGAAAAAAGGAATAAAATTTGCAATAGCCTTTCTCTCTGAGGTCTTAACAGGAACATCACAGAACATTCCAGGACACCCCTGTCCAATCAAATAAAGTGAAAAATAATAAGACTAATGAAAGCAGAGAAGAGAATTTTTGGATTCCTAAGCCAAGATCGGAAGGATGATGCTCCCTGGATAGACATGTCTTATGCAGGCCACTGTGTGGAAGGCACAGAGGAGAAAGCATGTATGGTGCCAGGTAGTACTAAGCAGCTTGTCAGTACCATCTTGAACACTCTCTTCCTCCACCTAAACTACCCTCCTTTTCTTTTCTGGTAGCTTTGTTACACAGGCTACAGCTCCACAATCACCAACTCAGAGAACCCTTTTCTTTCCTGAGCTCTAAGAGGTTCTTCTCTCAGGTCAAATGTCTTATTTTGTTTTAATACTAACATTTGCCAATATACAAATACTTTGCTTATATGTTTATAGTTACCTTCAACTAGAAAAAGGGTATAGTATTTGTCTGGACATTCATGTGCATGACCAATTCTTTTTTTTTTTTTTTAATGTATTTAGTACATGGTCTACAGGGTCTCACTATGTACAGAAGACTCATAGTGATTCTCATTGTTTTCAGCCTCCCAAGCACTGGGATTACAGGTGCACACCACTGTGCCCAGTCTCAATCACCTTCTCAGTGTGCCATGGGGATAGGACCGACATGGCATGGTGGGGATGGAGCCCAGTGCACTACGCTCTGCCTAAGCAGGTGCTTTAGTCTGCCAAGCTATCTGACCAGCCCTCATGTGCACAACCAATTCTTGCACTGAGCATAACACCATTTGCTACCATTGCTTATCATTTTATATACAAATAAAGTACAGTAGGATGGACTGTGAGTAATAATTTTATTTCCATGTCTTATTTCAAATATCACAAAGGCCATTCCTCTATAGGTGATTTTTACATTGTTGGTAGCCTGTCTTCCTCTTTGAAAGACGACTATGTTGGGAAGACACTGGATGATTAGGTATTTTGTGCCCTTAGCTACTGAGATAATGCCTTTTAAAAGCGCAGGGCCCAGGTGTTTCTAGACAAACCACAAAAACAGAAAAAGGAGTACTTCTAAACTAATATGAAGAGGGCTGGTCAAGTAGCTCAGCAGATTAAAGCGTGTGCAAGCATGCACAGGGGCTGGAGGTTCAATCCCGGGGCCTGCCATGCCGGCCCTGCTCCTGGGGCATGCTGAGACAGCAATTGAGACTGGGCATGGTGGCGCACACCTATAATCCCAGCTCTTGGGAGGTTGTAAGCAGGAGGATCACTATGACTCAGATCTAGTAGTGAGACCCTGAACACCCTGTAGACCCTTCCCTAAAATACAAAAAATAAAGAATATGAAGGAAAAAAACCCTCAACAAAGTGAGATGCTAATAAATCACTGATCACAATAAATTTTTTTATATTTATTTTTTTATTTTTTTTAATTTTATTTGTGTGTGTGTGTGTGTGTATGTGCGCGCGTGTGGCCAGCTCAGCCCACCAGGGGGCGGGGCGGGCTGGCATGTGGTGCTGGGGGATTGAATCGCGGTCCCTGTGCTTTGCTAAGCTTGTTCTAAGTAGGTGCTTTAGACCACTGAGCCATCTCACCAGCCCTGATCACAATAAATGTTAAATAAATGGAAATAAAAACAAATACAGTAAATCATTAATCACAATACATGTAAAATAAAGTCTAGGACAGTATTAAAAAAATGAAAACCAAATAAATAAATTAATCTACCTGTGGTTTATAAGAGATTTTTATGTACCAGAAAGACAAAAGCATTTCTAATCTGTAAACATCTAAAAATATAGCCTAAAACTATTATACTGTTTGTAATTAAAAGTTAAAAGGTTTTCTTAAAAAAGAGAAGCACATAGATAATATCAAAAATTACATCAGAAAAGTCCTTCTTATGTACTTTTAAACATAAATTTATAAAATTTACCATGTATCAAACTAGAATGCCAATAGCATCATTATCACCACCACCACCACCACCACCACCACCACCACCACCACCACCATCATCATCATCATCATCATCATCATCATCATCATCATCATCATCATCATGTACAGTGCAATTCTGGAAGCAATTTATAGAAGAATCCCCAAAACACTTTATCACTAAACTCTGAAAAAAGTGAGTTAACACTGTAAACTGTAATATAACTCAAAAGGCTACACTTCCAAAATGTACTCTGGAATACATTAATTAATCCACCACCTTTAGGAGTTCTCAGGCTGAGTATCTACTCTAGCCATGGAGATACTCCTATAAACACGTACAGGTATAGCTGAACTGGCTCAGCCCAGTCACTGGGGCATGCTTAGCATGAAATAGGCATTTCTATCAGCGAGAAACAGAAAAGCAGGAGACTTTATTACTTAAGTAATTGGCTATCTTTCTATTATCTAGCCTACATGCCAGTGGGCAATGTGAAAGTGGATATCAGGGTTGTATATGTGGGAACAGAGCAGAAGGAGGCACCTGGGAAGAGTGAAATCCAATGGAAGAAGTTGGTGGACTAGGATGAGATATTACAGGAGCTTAAGAATGAGTCCAGACATGTGTACTCAAGTTGAACGCATTCAAACTGGGAACTGGTCCAAGAACCATATTTGAGTAAGTAAATTCTGCCTTGGCTGTTGAATAAAGCATTTACATGACTTTACTTTTTTACTTTTTTTTTTTTTTTAATTTTAGGGAAGGTTCTACAGTGTGTTCAAGGTCTCACTACTCAATCAGACTTAGAGTGATCCACCTGTTTATAGCCTCCCAAGTGCTGGGATTACAGGCGTGTGCCACCACAACTAGTCTCAATTGCTGACTCAGCATGCCCTAGGGGCAGGGCCAGAACAGCAGGTCCAGAGATCAAACCCCCAGCCCCTGTGCCTGCTTGCAGGCGTTTTAATCCGATGAGCTATTTGGCTGGCCCCTATTTTACTTTATAGAAACACTTTAAGGCCACTTATTCAGTGGATCTTTTGGGGACAAAGGTATATTATTGTATAAAGCCACCTGGTGGCACTTAGTAGGTATATGCTTGGATGATAATTATGATGATCTATACAAGCTCAGTTTCCCAAAGTAGGGCAGCAGGTCTAGTCAATAAGCATTTCAGGATCCCCTGGCTCTGGCATGAGGGTACAAAGACAATGTACCAAAGTAGGCTGCTGCTATCTTCCTGGAGGTCAGTGGAATAGAGAAAGTCAACAAGGAAGAGAGAGACCTACATAGAGATACCTACAGAACTCAAAGGCTGATGGCATAGCTTCATGTAGAGCTTCTGGTCAGAACTAAAGGACTCTCCAAAGTGGATATTTAGGAAAACTCTGAGTGACAAAATATGTCTAAATGCAGATACAAGAGCACTGAGACAGGGGCTGGGGAGATGGCTCAGTAGAATAAGTGCTTGCTTGGCAAGCGCAAAGGCGTGAGTTCAATCCCCCGTTCCGCCAAAAAAAAAGGAGCACTAAGACAACATAGATAAGCAAAAGAGGTATGAAATATTGGCATGGTTGTGCCATCCCAGGAAAGCAGAGAGAAGAAATGTTGGGCCACTTTAAATGGGTCTTGTAAGCTTGAGTAAAACGGCAGACTCAGGGGTCAACATAAGGAAGTAGAGAAATGAGCAATGATTCTAGAAACAATAAGGATAGCTGAAAATGTGTCTTATCTTCTCTCTGCCATTGGCACTAAGTAGCACTGCATAAAGGGAACTTCCACAGGAACACTGATGCAAAAGGAGGCTGGGCTCAAACCTCAAGGAGTGAGCAAAAGCATCTGGAGTGACTCAAGGTAATCATGTATGAGCCCACATGGTATACAGAATCCTTAACAGGCTGTCACTCCAGTTTATTACTATGGAATGAAGGAGATGTCACCCTTTGGAACACCTTTAGGGAAAGCTCATATATAGATTAACACATGTCTCAGCTTAAGTGTCGTCCTGTTTCATTCCATTCTGCTTTAAATGATAGCTACTCTATATTCAATTCATATAAAAAATTTCAAGTATACAAATTAAGGATGTCTTTCTAAAGGTAATCATTTATAATATGTAAAATTATATTCTGACCTCTAGTTATACAGATTGTCATTTTGAAAATGGTTCATATTTAAAACTGCCTTACACAATATTTTTATCTACCTGGAGTGTGTGTGTGTGGTTTTTTTTTTTTTTTTTTTTGGTACTGGGAATCGAACTCAGGATCTTGCATTTGCCAGGCAGGCATTGTGCCACTTAGTTATTTCCCATACTTTTTATCTACCCTGAAAGATACATCAGATCTTAGTTTATATACAAGTAATTTTTTTTTTTTTTTTTTTGGTGGAACCAGGGATTGAACTCAGGACCTTGCACTTGCCAGGGAAGTGCTTATTCCACTGAGCCATCTCCCTAGCCCCTAAATACAAGTAATTTTGAAATATGAATAACACACAGATCCAAGAGCACTGAGAATAAAATGTTTTTCAGCAATCAATAAAAATTATTCTCTCAGATTCAAATTTGTGCTTCATCAAGAAATGTCAATTATTGAACATTATCAATACACCCATATCAGGAAAAGTATAGATCCTTATGTTCTCTTAATAAAGCTATGCTTTGAACAGTTTCTAGAAGGACTTCTCAGATTCATCATTTACTGTCTTTCTCTTTAGCTTTTTTTTGGACCATTTCTTTCACAATAAGAAAGAAAAATACTGACAAAATCATAAGCTATAAAACCGGGTGTCTTATTTTAATTTTTAGACTTACCTTATGGGAATGATGTAGGAAAACAGAAGAAGGAATCGAAAAAGATTGCGGTACCATGGACCTGCAAATCCCTGTAAGGTTACCATGACAATGGACAGAACAACTAAAGCGAGAAATAGAGCTTTCGTCAGCTGATTCAACTCCACATCCAATAAACCAACCTGAAAAAGAAAAAGCATAACTTTAATACATGACCAAGCTGGCCACACATCCCTAATATTGTAAACTAGAAGACATGATAATGATATAAAAGGACTTAAGGATTTAAGTATTAGTCTTTTTTTTTTTTTTTTTTTGCGGAACCGGGGATTGAACTAAGAATTAGTCTTTACAACGACATACAAAAATAGTTTGCCTAAAAAACCTTTGATAGATTTAGGCAGAATTTCTGAAAATACGTCATGATTCCCAGAAAGAGTCTGCTGACAAATACAAGGCCAGAGTACACATCCCAACTGCTTGGTCAAGTCCTCCAGGAAAATGATGTCAAGATCAGTGACCATGACACAAAGAATGACAAGTTCAAACGAGAGCTGTAGGTCTGCACAGTGCCCTGCCCCTAAAAAAATTTTTTTTGTGACCAAAGTCTTATTTCCCTTGACATGTCCTACTGTCACTTTCAAGCATCTCTGCAAATCCCTGTTTAAGAATTTTATTCACACTGAGGCTCTTGGGGGTTGGGGAGATGGCTCAGTGCAATAAGCGCTTCCCTGGCAAGCACAAGGGCCTGAGTTTGATCCCCAGTTTTACAAAAAAAAAGTTTACAGACTGAGGCTCTCAAAACGAGAGAGAGAGAGAGAGAGAGAGAGAGAGAACCAGCTGCAAGAGTCTGAGAAGACTTCTGATTAAAAAAAGAAGCAACACAAGGTAGGTAACTTGTAATAAAACCCTTTTTAAATTCACATGAATTCTGCACTGCAGGTTCTCTCTCTCTCTCCTTTTCTTTCTTTCTTTTTCTTTTTCTTTTTTTTTTTTGGCAGGTTCTCTTAGTAAAACACAATGCACTCAAATTCTTTCTGTGGGTCATTTATTAGCTGGCGAAACTGTGAGAAAAATCATGTCAATAAGTAGTAGTTCTTTTCTGTTGTTGATCTTGGAAACAGTAATAACTAGCCACTCAAACAGCACTCATACTGTAAGTGAAGAGAAAATGACTCTTCTGAAGCATATAACTTCAATTTTGAGCTCTAGTAATCTCTACAAACTGCTTCTTGCTTAGTTTCATTCTTGAAAGACCACAGTGCAATATACTTTGTGGAGATGAGGTATATACAGAGTGACTGGGTATTACAGGGAAGCTGCAGAACCAGACAGGAGAAGGAAAGCAGCACAGTGACTGAGATTTCTAGAACTCTGCAATGAACTCATTCAAACGCCACCTCTGCCTCCTAGCTGCATAATTCTGGGCCCCCTGAGTCTTAGTCATCTTAGCTATAGAGATGACAAGGCTGTTTTGTCCCCAAAAGGACTCTAGAGATAAAATGACTTGAAGCACACACAACACACAGTTCCTGTCATGCAGGCAGTCCAAGATACATGTTGTCATTGTTACACAACTGTATTTGAGTCAAGTTTCTTTGCAGACTATGTGATTTCGGGGACTTCCTTAAACTCTTTAAATCTAATCTTCTCATCTGTCAAATGGCACCAAATATTGTGGCCAAAGTGGTAGAGTAACTCAAATGGTAAGCAGGGGACACAATGACAGGCTGGGGGGGGGGGAGAGGGACATCCATCAGGATAGGCCTGGCAATGAACAGAATGCAATGGCCTCCTGCACTGACGTTCCCTAGTCTGAACAGTATACTGAACCCTATCAGGCTAGACATCTCTCTGCCACCTGAATTTCATATGAGTCTGGCACACTTTTGTTATTGTTTTGTTTTGTTTTGTTTTGTTTTGTTTTGTTTTGTTTTTGTGGTACTGGGGATTAAACTCAGGACCTTGTGCTTGCCAGGCAAGTGCTTATTCTACTGAGCTATTTCCCTGGATCCCTCTGGCATAATTTTGAACATAAAGTACAAACAAACAAACAAAAATACTCCCCAAAATAATTGTCAAAACCTGGATAAATAATAAATAAGATAGTATACATCTTACATTAAACCTTTGAGAATTGCTGAGTTAATAACCTGGCTTCTTTCATGATCTCTTGAAAACCCATACAAGAGCCAGTAGAAAGCTACTCTTTCCTGGAACTCAAAATTTATACATGTCTTTGATTAATATTTGCTACAAACTGTTGATGAGAACCTGTCCTGAGGAGAAAAAACAAAACTTTCAAAAAGCCAATGAAGTGCAAGTGTTAAGAAAACTAATTAAACAAATAATTACATGCTCACTACATCTTAGGCTAAACTCCAAGGTTATGAAGTATGTAATTCTGAGATTTATTTTAATCTGCAAGAAATAGCAAATCTGGTAGGAAAAATAAGATGGACAGCAGTAATATACATTATATAAAAATTATAAAATATAAACATATTTCTCTTACCAGGTTAGCTTCCAATCTCATTATGAAACTGATAATCAGCTTTACTGTTGGTAAACACATGATGGGCTTTCAAATCACCACAGAAACAACAGGATATTAAAAGATATCCAGATGCAATATGACTGATATCTGGTTGGCACAGAGGCTCTAAACTTAAACCTAACAGAAAGGTACGGAGTCTACAGGGTCAGTTGGGAGTTACAAGTGCCCATTTCTAGATGCCTTCCTGCCCTCATCATGCAAATGATGTGGTCGAAAGAACCAAGTCCATTTGCAGTGTGGTCTCATGTGGCCACTTTGTGTCTTGTCACTACTATACAAGATTCCTACATAAGGAAGCTTCAAATAAAAATCATGCATCAGTTTTATAGGAATGTCTCCTTACTTTAACAATAAAGGGTCATGGCTTGCTATTGAACTCTCCTTAGCACTGCAGTTACAATGATACAAACAGTGGCTCATTTCAAATAGAATCTCTTCAAAGACTACACTCTCAACTGCATTCTTCCGAAAGCACACACTGTACTCTAATTCTTAGTACAGTAATAGATCAGTCACCTTCAAACCATGCAAATCGTGCAGAAGACTAGTCCACAGGAACATTTCTGAGCTTAAGAACAGGCACTCTTTTATCTATCTCTTAGTCTTGCAGCAGAAGAGTTAACCCAGACCATTTTCCTAGATAATGGGCAGTCTGGAAGGAACTATACTTAACGAGTTCTGAAAATTCTCCATGTTGTTTCCTGTGCAGGCCTGTGCCTTCCCTTGAGAATGAAGCTGCTTAAGACTACAGCGGCTGATTTATCAGCTCCATTTAAAAAGCAGCACAAGGAGGACAAATATCGTGCAATTTCCGCTGCTTCCCCACTACATAGTTTATGCTTGAATTATTGAGAAAAATAGGTTTTTGGATTAAAATGAAGAAAAATTAAGCCAGGGAAGTAGAGCATGTTTCAAAGCCCAGATCTTTCTGCTGTGACAAAGGCGGTCTAAGTTTCAGGCCTCACTGAGGATCAGATGAAGTCATTATTCATTCAGTCAGGGAAAAAAGACTCAATTACCTCAACCTAAAGATGCTATCAATGAATGCAAAGTGCATATTTTACTCTATTCATCCAAATCCCATTAAAAAGTGAAAGGAATGATTTAATCTAGCCTTCCAGAGTTGGTCTTTTTTTTTTCTTTCTTTCTTTCTTTTTTTTTTTTTTTTGTAATAAAATAAAGAATCACTGTCTTGCAAAATACATAACCACTACCTCACACTTCTCCCCTACACCATAGCAATGGGAGACTAAAAGCAGGGACAAAACCACTCAGAAATAAATACAAAGTTTCCTTTGAAAAAATGCCATATAGAAGATGGAAACATTAAAAGCAGCCCACTGCACATGGATATTCAGATCATTCAAGGCATTAATACCTTTCTAATTAACTAAGACAGATGCGGTCAGCTGTCTCAGAAGTGAGTATTATAGCTTTGAACCCAACTAAGTGCTGTCTTCTCTCATTCCCTTTTAATGTAAAGAAAGTCATGACAAATGCAGTAGAGTCATATCCAACTTTTCTATATTGAGGTATTGCCTGTACATTTTCTGAACTGTGACTACTCTTCATGGAGTTTAATTGGAAAAAGTTATAGCACAGAGTGCAATCTTGACCTTTTCAATTTTAATAAAAGACAGTGGTTACAAAAAAGTATATTTCAACACTTATTAAACCACTTTCAATTAATAGTTAATCTTTAGATTTGATTTCTCTGAAAAATTCTTAAATGATGTCCTCACTCCGCACAAGCCAAGAAAGCATGCACTATAAAAAAGTACTACTAATAAAAATTTTTATGAAATAAAAAAAAATGCAACTTGGACTCTTAAATACTACTTAAAATAAAAACTAGTTAACTTACAAAGTCACGGAATCTACAAAGAAAGTGGTGGCTTTACTTGAGGTATGAATGTATGTTCTTTAAAGAACTTTGTGAATACCTGAATAGAGTGGATAGCTTCTACTATGACTACAAAATGTTTTCATCCATAAAATATATTATTAATCACTTGAAGTAATTATGACTATATAAGAAAAGGTAAATTAACTATACTAGGAAGTAATTTTCAACATTTATTGTTATTTCCTATATTAGTAAAGCAAATTTTCTTCTCCTTGTCATAATATTTGTTTTATTTGAAGCAACTGTGATAACAAAATTAAATACGCTACTGGAAATTTTAATCTCCAAGGGAAAATTTGTGCATTATGTCTAAGACAACCACAATGGCTCTGTAAAGGGGCTTTTCTAGGATAATGAACACAATAATTGCCTGTATAATCTAAAATGCTACTAATGGCAACGATCACAAATCCATTTAGCTCCTCTTTAATTTATGTACCAAGTTTTAAATAGCTAATGGTTCTCAGTAAAATAATGGTTTATACCAACAATAAAGGGTAAATATGGTATCCTCCTGCTTAATCAAGAAAAGATCAGTCATTTTTTTTTTTAAATGAACACATGGATGAGTGAGAATCGGCTCTGATCTCTATAACCTGGCACCATTCCCCTCCATCTCAAAGTAAAAACTCCCTGCACACTATAAGTTTCTGAGACTCAATGTACACACCGAATTAGAACAAAGATCTCATGTCATAAAACCTTACGCCCTATTAATGTCAAATGAGTAACAGATAAAACTAAATGCCTGAGCACTACTAATTGTTGGTAACATGGCTCCTGAATTAATAGTATGTGAACATCAAAATACTCTAATATTTTATGAATTACACATATGCACTCTTTACATGGAAATATTTTAGAATAGCAAAATTACAAAGTGTAAAATTTCAAAATGCCATATTATGCACTTGCAGAAAGCTCACTATTATTTTAATTTGTCCTATATTTTCCTTGTGAATATAGTACAATGTGAAAAAGACAAAAGCTCTCAAGTAAATACCTAAATTCAACCTGGGTATGGTGACATATGCCTGAAATCTCAATGCTCTGACAGGCTAAGGTAGGAAGATCACAACTTCATTCCCAGCCTGGACAATTTAAGAGACCTTAGTTAGACTCTGTCTCAAAATACAAAATAAAATAGGACTGGTGATTGTGGCTTAGCATGAAAGCCTTAAGTTCTAACTCCATAAAAACAACAATAAAACAAAACAAAATTGTAGGAAAATGAATGGACCTCAAGACTCATGCTAAGTGTAATAAGACACAGAAAGTTAAACACTGTGTAGTTTCCCTTATATGAGAAACACAGAGCATAAATAAAGAGCAAAGTGAAATACAAATGATAGGAATCAGAGAAATGAAATTATGAAGATGAGGGCCATCTAAGGATAACGAGATCTGAGGATAGACACACAAGGAAGAGGAGAAACGGAAGTAAAAAGGATCAAGATGTGATATGTATATGCACCAATCCCCTATGAATGTATTTATTCTGTACTGCAAAAATATATTAGGAAGCAAAATTTGAACCTAATTCAATCAAGACTACACAGAAAAAAGTACAGTTTATATGTGAAACACTACTTAAGAAAAGTGTTACTAATATTATGTCTTTTACTAGGTAAATTATTAATGGATCAATCTATCAGTCCTTCATTCAGAATTTGGATTGTGAGATTAATACACAGCTATGCTTTTATCTAACAAATTCTTATAAAATGCACATTTCTTTGTAATATCTTTGAAAGAAAGCAGCTTTATATTTTCTACTTTTAGTGTGGTTCTAAAAAGCAAGAGAAAAATTTAATTTTCAGACATTTATCTGCATTTCTATATTTCAAACACATGAAACACAATACACTACCATACATCTGAATCCTAAATCTTGGAACATTAACATTTTCAATTATGGACTTTAAAAGCATTATGATTTTTTTTTCTTCTTTTTTTGGCAGAACCGGGGATTGAACTCAGGCCCTTGCATTTGCCAGGGAAGTGCTTATTCCACTGAGCCATCTCCCTGGCCCCTAAAAGCATTATGTTTTAAAAAGTAATTAGGTAGTTTTTTTTTTCCTTCTCAAGTTTCTTTATGTATATATTTTGGATATGAACTACTGTCTTAATTGTTAGCAGCAATGCAGGGTGACCACACACTGAAAACATGCCTATTACTATTTGTTGCCCCAATGATCTGTGAAATAAGGGTTTCTTTGGGCCATTATAGTATATATGGTGCAACAATCTGTGCTTGAGAAGCTCCTTAAATAAGTATAAACAGGACAAGAGCATTACAATGTCTCACCTTAATTTTTTAAAACTCAAAATCTGTTTTTACATAATAAACATTTTAAAATATAATATGTAAGAATAGCCTGCATTCTTACCTTCCAGCAAATTTTACCCAAAGAAATTAACGTTTTGTCTTAGAAGTATTATTGAGAAAGCTTCTCCTTCAATATTTAACATTTTTACAATTGGGTTCATACCTTTTCATATAAACAAACAATTATCAGTGTAAACATCATCTACTATACAAGGGAATAAGGCTACTTTCAAACCCAGAGAAAGCACACCATCAGAGGACAAGGTTCCTCACAACAATGAGCACAAACCTGATGCCACTCAATCTCTGATGTGTGGAATAATCCACACTGTGACTTCACTTTGGCCGGTAGAATGATTACTGGAATCTGCAGGCACACACTCTGCTAGTGTGAAGGGGCTTTCCTGCCAGCCTCTTCAATCTGTGGAACTAGTCTTCTAGAGACTTGCTATAGCATTTTCTGTGATTCCTTTCTACTTACCAGAACATCTTTTATGAACATTAGTAACACCAGAAAGCAGCCCAACTTGGTTCTGTCAGTTGATGTCTGACAGTCTTTTTTGGTATTAGAACCTTGACGACTATATCATCAATATACCAAAGCTCAGCAAATATAAAGCAATACAATGGCTTGAAAATATTGCTAAATTGTAATTTGTTTATTTATTGGTATTGGGGATCTAATTCTGGACCTTGTGTTTGCCAGGCAGGCGCTTACGCTGTTGAGCTATCACCCTGGCCCATAATGTTGTAAATAATTGTAAATTAGTTCAAATATTCTCAACTGTGATTCATCAAAGCCATACTGAAAAAGTGAAATATGCTTAGAAAACTATTTTCCTATTTAGTTTTTATTCTATGTATACAAATAACAAAATATAGTACACAATATTAAGATAAACTTATAAAGTATCTAATACACATTACTTTTAATCTTATCTATTAAAAGTCAACATTTTATTTGAACAACAGGGACAGTGAGAAACTAGACCCAGAATTCATTCCCATTCCAACATTACACTTTGAATATAGTGAATAACACATTCACATAAACATTTTACTATTTTTATAACCATGTTTTGAAGCTGGAGAAGCAAGGTGAGCATGCAGCATAGTGAGGATTAACCAGCAGAGGGAGCTCAAGATTGATGTTGACTTCCTGAATTCTGCACTTCAGCTGGCATCTCTAATTCAAGCAATTCAGTACACTGAAGACATTTATATTAAAGATATTTTTTGATAGTTATTCTAAAAATCTTTTGGGTCACGAAGAATTGAGAGCATTGACAAATTTCAATGTCTTGGATTATAAAGGAAGGTATTCACTACAACTACCATCATATAAGGAATCAGCCTTGAAGATACAGCATTCAAGCTGCTGTAAAAACAAAAAACAAACAAAAAAAACCTAGCACAATCGTGGCACCCTAAGGTTTCCTGAAGACTTAGACTTACAAACCAGTTGCTAAAATCCTAACCACAGCCTGCTTCATTTTTTCAAGATCCTTAATGTTCTTACCTTGTATGTGGAATAATGACATAGGAAAGTTTTCAATGGTTTTACTAAGATTACCATCAATTTAAAATAATTATTTGAATAGACCAAGCCACACAGTAACATGAGACATCTCAGCATTCAATATCATTCACTCATGTAGATAAGAGAAATTTGAGGTCTAACATTTAATTTTTAATTTAGTTTAAGTAAGCCATTTATTTTGGTAACGTTATATTTCACAGATGTTTTAGAAATACCTGAGAAATAAGGTAGAAATATTGGACCCATAAGTTTAGAGGGATCAATGGCCTCCCTGTGCAAAGAAAAAAACACTGGGCTACTGTGAGCCTGGGCAGACTATGCTGCTGCATGTGTTCTCAGCAAGCCCATGCCTAGACTTCTCATGGTTTACACCACTTCCGTCATATATGCAGTGTGAGCCTTCTCTTAGGAGTATAAACTGTATCTTAAAATACACATGTCCTGATATAGTTAAACAACAACAACAACAACAACAAAAAGGCTCTTATCTAGGGTCTTAAACTTGGAGGCACAGTAAAAAAGGCAAGATCACAGCTTTCTTCAAAACTATTAAAATCACATATTTTATTAGTCTATTTTGAATAGTTAAAAGTAAAAAAAATGATACAAGCCTGGGTCATTTGGTGACTCATTGCAAAATAGCATCATCTATGTTCTTTCTTTTGCTCACCAAAAAGTACAACACATTTACTAGTTTTTGTAAGAGAGCTTATTGAACATAATAGTATAAATTTGTTATATAAGAGTCCAACAGTCTGGCTTCCCACAAAAGAACTACTTCAAATATTTAGCACAACACTTGAAGTTACTAATTCTAAATGACAATATCTTAGAAATAACAAAATGACAATTAGCAGAAAATTTCCCAATATTGTTTGAGGATGTAATTCAGCATGTTTCACAGCTTGAGATCTTGTACACTGCTCTCTGTTAGAACTAGCACTGGACCACAAAATTTAGAAAAAAGAAAAAGCTTATTTAGGAACTAGTGAAATGTCTCCTAGACTGCTGAATCAAAGAACATGCCCCCATTTCCTTTGGTGTATCCTGACTGACTGAATATGTGCAGATGTATGGACCACTGAGGTACCTTCATTATTCTCCAGTTATGAGCATCTATCACTATATAAAACCATCAAGAGTGCTTTTAAGTGAGGAGCCATTTACTGACTCAGCAGAATATATGAGCTACTGTATTTATGGGATATGAAACTACTGTATTTACAGGATATTTATGGAATATGAAACTAGGAATTATGGGAATATTATTTGATTTAATTCATTAAATTCCTGGAAACTAAATGCTATCAGCTATTTGTATTAAAAATACATGTGAAGATATAAAAATGATGACTAGTACTTGAAGAACTTCAGAATTACTATTATCTAGAACAAATTCAGTAGGCTTTGCCCATTTTCTGTCCGACACTGGCTTAACTAGCTATTAACCAGAAGTTAATAGGAGGTAAACATTTTAATGTTTAAGACAGCACAACAGAATGGCTGGCATACAACTGGAAAAAAAAAAAAAAAAAGGAAAGGAGAGAGAAGAAAAAATGAATGAAAATTGTACTGGTCTCTCATCTAACTTTGATCAGCTCCTTAGTTCTCAAAATCGATGAGTCGTATGATTTGCATTCTTTCTTTTGTAAGAAAAGTGGAATTTGGTAGATTTAGTGGAAATTTTAAATGATAATGGTAATATGGTTAAATAAACTTTTCATCTTGCTTAATCACCCTTTTATTATTAAAACCCTCTATTTAAGAGCTTTAGTACTGGTATCCTAGCAAAATGCAACACTATTGTAAACCATATAAAATTTCTGTGTTACTTATGTTTTCAGAGACATTTTATGAACCATTTCATACTTAATGGCTTGTAAGCAATCTCAGGAGTTAGGAATTGTGTGAAAAGTTGCTCAGATTGACAGATAAAGTGAAAAGGTCTGTATTAATTTCCAAATAAAGAAATGCATGGCGTGGTATCTGACGATGATTATACTCTAAAGTACCAATTAGAACGCATCAGAAACTAGAGCAAGTTGACACTCTACAATAAAGCAAATAATTTCCAGTTGGAGGGGCAGAAAATGTTAATATGCAATGTTCAAGACTACAAGAATCTTTGTAAAAGGAAGTAGCTAATAAGGTTTAATGATGCATGTCAGGAAGCCACAGTATGTAGGGAAACACAGCTGGCTTCATTTTGTAAACTATTTGATATACACATCTTTCTCGTTCACGATTATCAGCTGTGCTAGTGCCACAGGGGACAGTTTAGGCTTCAAATCAGGATATTCTTCTTGTTCTCTAAATTACAAGTAAAATACATTAATATAATATGGTGCTATAGGCTAGTACCCTGACGAAAGCTTATCAGCTTAGAAAGGAGGATTAAAGAAGTCTTCTATGAAATGTCACAGAAACAATCTTGCCAGTCTAAATAGGCTACTGAGCATCAGAACCCTTAAAATAAATCATAAAACAGACAAAATGCTTAGATTTAGTAAATTAATTACATTCACAAAATAGGCACATTTTCATACCTAGGTATTAAAATCCAAATTAACCTAACATGCTTCTGCTGAAAAACCTGCATGCTGCTACTGTGCCTCCTTGCAGGGGGTCCATGTGCAGATACATGAGAAGCCTCCTCCAAAAGCCAGAAGACATCTTGCTCCCAGTCTTAATTTTGAGGGGCTGCAATATGCAGGTGACAGCAATTAGCAGCAGATGATAGAAGTACTTTGAAATTGTACCAGATGGCAGCAAAGGGTCACTGGAAGCTGGCTAACCCTCCACAAGGAAACCCTTGTGTTAGGCAACCATCAAACTCGAAAGCACTTAGAAACAAATTAATTATTCAACCACCAGAAGACAACTGCTAGGTCAGAGCACTAATATCAAAATGCTGCTAAAGCATTTGGAGCACACTTATTTTAAATGTAATTACACATATTAGCTCTTAAAAACAAGCATACTACATAATGATAAAAAGATTGTCCTAAACTAAAAGAGCTAAAATTCTAGTAATTAGTTAACTGTCTTATGGTAAAATAGTCAACAGGTTCAAATTCTGACAAATGTTGCTTATGGTTGAACCCAGAGGTAGCCCTTTCTAAATGGGAATCTGTATGGAAACCTCATCAGCATCCTGACGGAAAACAAAGGTCAGAAGAGCAACAGACAAATACATCTACTAGGATAAAGGCAAATATGCTACAGCTTTTCAAGCTATAGGGCTCTAATGAAAGTTGTAAAATCTAGGGAGTTGATTAAAGCTTTCTGCTCAGAGGCAAAGGTATTACTTTCGTGTACCTAGGTCAGAACAGAGGAGAGAAGCAGCAGCACAACTATATATAAGAAGAGTATGGCCTTTCTGTGTGTGTGGATTTTCATGACAAGGTCTCCCTATGTAGGTCAGGCTGGCCTTGAATTCACTATGTAGCCGGGGCTGGTCTCAAACTTGCAGGATCCTCCTGCCTCAGCTTTCTGAATGCTGGGATTACAGGTGTGTGCAGCTAAGTGTGGCCTTCTTACAGGGGATGCACTATGGACTAGGCTCAGTATTGGAATTCATCTGTTGATGGGCTATGTAGAAAAAACAATGCAAACAAGGCTGGAGACAAAAAGATAAAATTTTTAGAAACTTATTTTGTTGGAATTGTTTACATGATTAATTCTAAAATTAACAGATAAGATGGCTTACTGTTTGGTTTACACTGCTTAACAAATTTTTTTGTTGACTAATTTCTGTTCATTCTCTTTATTTAGTCAACCTGACTATCTTACTATTTCTGCTTGACATCGAAGGCAGTAAGGGTATCTGACCAAGGAAACTGATATTGGCAACTCTTTTGCCATCTCCTTCAGTTTTGCTTATTTGGCCTGATGCAACCCACAGCTGAAGTTAACTGCACTGAGTGTAGTAGAAATGAAATTATTTTCAGTGTCATAATCAGGTGTCTGTAGTTTGATGTTCATTAACTATTCATATTGAATTAGGTTTATTTGGGAAGCTACTATGGACTGCTTCAAAGCCTAGGCCACTAGAGAATTCATAAGGACATAACCCTGCTGCTTAGTGTAGGCATACAACTGCAGATACTTATATAAGCATGATTTAGCACAGACAACCATGCATGTGCTACACAGTTGTGTCAGTACGCAAGAATGTAAAGTCTGACAACAGCCAATATATACAGGTCAGACAACAAAGATGTTTGCTGCTGCTGTTATTGCTGATGTTGACTCCATGTGCTTTCTTTTTCTTGGGGAACCTCACCAAGAAAATATCCCTTACAATTCCCAAAACACAAGTGACAGAACTGGCAGAATAGAGGTGAGCACCCCTCTCAGCATCTCTAAAAACAGTACCAGACAGCAAGGGACAGCCTTCAGGAGGTTGCCAACATGCTTCCTCTAGCCTCACCCTGGTTACCTGTAGCTGCCTTTTTTATGGCTTCAAAGGCCCCCCAAGGACTTGGAACTGGTCTGTCTGACACCCAGAGATATGTTGAAGGCTTTAGAAGTGATAGATATGCACATCCCTCCTGCACAATGCGAGTTGGTGGGGTTGGTGGCTTGGCTATTTTTCACTTTTTTCTGTTTTGTGAGGCAAGTGGCAGGAGACTTCATTGAGCAAGTAGGCCAGCTGTATCAGACAACAGAAGACCTGAACAACAAATGACTGCAACAAAAGTCATATATCGGGGCACAGGCAGCACCACTTCTCAAAGTGTAAAGTTCCCATCACCAGGATAGTCCCAAGACAGTCTCCTGGTACTGCATGGGAGGCCAGCTATTTGATAGAAGGTAGAAGTGGAGGATACGCTGGCCAAGGGAGGGCTGTCCATCATGCAACACATATGATCTACACAGCTCTGGAGATAAGGGAGCTGGCAAAACTCAACTGTTTTAAAGGTGGATGAAACAGTGCCCACATGGCTGCTATAGCTATGGAACAACAGGGCTGATAATATGGAGTTAACCCCACAAGAAAGGTCCTAAATAACTAGCACAGCCAGCCAGTGATTAGTTTTCTCCACCTTAATAAAAATTCTGCTAAGTCATAATGTTGATTAGCCAATATGGCACAGGCCACTGAAGACCACCTGCTAAGCTCTGCCTTAAGTACTCTCTGGTCAAATTACAACTTCCTACTCCCTTTTAACAATATCCTGTTTCCTTGTTCTCATCTACTGCCCAATCAACACCTGCCATGTCACACAGACTGCCCTCTAAACCTCACCTCCATTCTGGCCCTATATAGCCTTTATTCCCTCCAGCAACACCCTTGGAAGTTCCACTCTCTCCTTTCCTGTGTTCTTCTCTGTGCCCACAATAAAGGCATCTTTTATCTTTCCTGTTTCTTTACTGCACTGAAAAACCTAACATTTTGAGGCCATGACTCAGATTGACTAGGCTATTTGGCCCTAATGAGATTGAAGACTTTTCCTTCCTGGGTCTGGATCCCCCCGCCAATGAGCCTTTTTCCTTCATCTGGACTTTTGCTGTTGCCAGCTCTAACCCTCAACTGGCCAGATCTGATCCTCCCAGGTGAGCCTCTCCTTCCAGGTGAGCCTCTCTCTTTTTCCTGGAGTTTGTTTTGCTTTCATCCTTTGCTGAAAAACATGGGCCCACATAAGGTCTCTCTTGGGGATATCTAGGACTACTGCATCCCTACCATCCTCTGGGACAGTCCCTCTGCCTTCCCAGTAACAACTGAGAATGTGGACAGGGCTTACTCTCTCTTCTCACATCTTGTACTAAGTGACGACTTCTTCCAGGATTTTGAGACTGGCTGTTTCAGTCTAAGGCCAGGCCCCTGGCTCACCTTCAATTCAGCCATAAGCATGGGAAATACTAACTCCTATTCCCTAAATTACACTCTGCTTGGTTGTCTCTTGGCCCATATAAATTCCTTGGGATTCAGAGATAGCATCAAAACAGTTATAATTTTTGTTATCAAAATGGCAAATGGCCAAAAATCTCTCAAAAGCCTTTCCTGCTCTCACAACACCATTCCCCCTTACTTGACCCCTCCTCAGGATATTCCTCCTTTCACCCCTCCCACATGCCTGCAACCTATCCAGCTTCCTTCCTCTCCTTAATCAAATGAGATCCCCCTGCATCACCACTGTGGCTTTCACTTTGCCTTCTGAAGCTTTCAACTTCTCCTCCTTGTCTGCTTCTCACTTTTTGCTGCAGTCTGACACTTCTAACTCTCCTCCTCTGCTTTCTGCTTCATCTTTCTCTCCTGTTTCACCTTTCTCTAGGTTCTGCTCCACCCTCTCCCACCAACTTGCACCCACAATCCTTGTCTCTTTTTCCTTCAAATTTCTCACTTTGGGACAAAGCGGAATCCAGGAACAGCTAATAACATATTCTTCCTCAGCTGGATGGGCTCCTTTCCTCTGCAATTGGGTGCTCAAGGACAACAACTCACAGAGTGCAAGCCTTTATTTCTCCTGCTCTCCCAGCAGACCTTGTTGCTCACCCCTCCCCTAGCCACTAGGATATGTGATGTCGCCCTCTATAGTGCAAGAAAGATATTCAGAGTCAGTGACTTCCCAGTCCTCCCCATCTGTACCTAAATCAAGCCAAAAAAGTCTCTTCCTCCAGTTCAGTCAGGTCCAGATATCTAACACAAGCTACAAAGTTAGAGGAGTATGCAAGAATCTGTCCCAGTTGATAAAAGTTACCCAAAAAGTACTTCAAAATAGAGACAATGCAGCATGGAAATATAGACAGAGAAATAGAAAAGCGATGCTAGCAGCCTATAGGCCAGTTGGGAAAAAGGAAAAAAGTTATGCTTCCCTGGATCCAGACCACTGTGCTCATTACAGCCAAGAAGAGACATTTCAAGTAAAAATGTCCAAAGCTGGTAGAGAGGGAAAGAAGAAAGTGTCTATGTGCAATCAGAGGAAGGAAGTTGCAGATTGATGAGGTTGTTGGGTCTCTGCTTGAGTCTCAGTCCCAGGACATTAACTGCCAATGTAAGGGGAAAAGCCTGTTACTCTTTAAATTCCAATGCAACTTTGTCAATATCTATCCAGCTGATGATCCCACTTGCAAAGAAAAGAGTACTCAATGTTATTATACGTATTCATGCCTTTCAAATACACAGTATTCTACAATGTAAAACTGATAATATTTTCTTTCAGATTTGAACACATGCCTTTCTCTTATGCTCCAGATATTCGTAATAAGATCATATCAAGCCAACATAAAGTCATCAGTCAAATGATCATTTTTATGTATGCTACTGATGTAAAATTTTCTCTGCAAAAAAAAAAAAGGAACACCAGAGCTCACAGGCCATGGCTCCCATTGAGGTATCTTTCTTAGAGCCCCAAGTTTCACTGGACATCTTAGGTAGGGCACTTTTTTCTTGCTGACATGTAGGTCACATGTACTGTTCTTCCTGAGAATTCAGGTTGCTGTATTAGGCCTATATACAGTCTCCACAGAGGGCATTGTTGGCCAACCTACACAACTCCTTTACACAGGGCCCATTCCCGTTGACTCTAGATACTGTTCTTCAATCATAATTCCATTGTGATCCCGGTCTGCCCCACACCTCTCATGTAGAGATAGTTCCTCCTAAAGCTCTACTTCTGTTTCACCTCTCTTTCCACAGTGCTTGTCCTACAAACTCAACCTAATGGGATGCCAACAGTCAGGCCCCATTTGCTTTCACCTGGGAGGTCAGGCAAAGGACCTTCTAGATGTTGCCACAGGCTATTTGCTAACCCCATTGGTGGCCCGGGTCTTGGGTACCTGAACGAAGCCACACTGTCACTATTTCATTATATTGATATTATTATGTTAACCTCTGATTGCCTTGCAGGTTTGAAAGCCACCAAGAAAACACTGCAGGAAGCTTTGCTGGTCTAGGAGTGGGCTGTCAATGAAGACACGGTCCAGAGACATGGCTTCTGTCAATTCTTGGGTATTAACTGGTTGGGTAAGATGAAAGTGATTCCCAGTGTGATCATTGATAAAACCCAGGCATATTCCAGACCCAATGCAAGCATATGTGGGCTTATTGGGCTTTTGGCAAATGTTCACAGTGGACCTAGCCACCCTACTGCACCTGTTTCACCCGCAGACCCAGAAAGAGAAATGGGACTGAAAAGAAGCACCAGGAGCTGCTTTTCAGGACTAGAAGGGGACAGCCACATAGATATAATCCCTCTGAGTCACTGACCCTACCCTGCCATTTACTCTTAACAGTGACTGTAGATAATGCTGGGTATGGCTGGGGCCTATAGCAAAAGCAAGGGAAGCAGAAGTACGCTGCTTGGTTCTGGTTACAACTGGGGAAAGAAGCTGAAAACCAGTATCCCCTGATCAAGAAAAAGCAGTAGTATACATTGCTCTGAACATCCTGAGAGGATCACAGGGCCTATGAAGGGATCATAACGATGAGAAGAGCACAGGCCTACAGAAGTCTGAATCCATATGTGAATGTCCCATTCCAGGAGTGCAGTGTAGCAACCCAGGCTCCTAACCTCATGCATTTTGGGATTTGAAGCAGTGGGCCTCCTTTTGGGCCAGGTTCTTGGCAGTTGAACACTGGCAATAGCTAGCCCCTATGCAAAAGGGAAAGAGGGGTCTCCGGCTGAAGCCTGGTATTTTATGGGTCCAGCCATGGCACAATCCCACAATGGACGATAGTCACTATATAGTCTTGCACAGAAATCCTCTGGTTTGAAACCCTGCATCCTCCTACATAGGATTTCCCTATAATGGTTTTTCTTTCTGTCCTATCTTTCTGACCAGGATGAGCCACACTAACAGCATTTCCTAGGCATGTTTGCTGGTGCACCCCAATAATCATACTGAACTTCTGACCAATACAGTGAAGACCTTCATGGAAGACTGCACCAGGATCTCTGCCCAACTGTACTAACAGGTGGCAGCAAAACCATAGGCTCTGCTTGGAATCAGCAATGCCAGGCTGTCTGGGCACTGATCTGGAAGAGCATGATCTCCCTACAGGGGGCACAGCCTGTATGTACAATGACTGGGGATGGATGTCAGGGAGCCAAATAATGTTATAGGCTGTAGTCCTATTGGTATTCAGCAGGTGAATACACCAGTGGGGAAACACACTGCAGGATTGGGAACCACACACTGGGGTAGATACCACTTGATCTGTGTAAACCATATGTCTCAGTTACTGCTCTCTCATTGCTGGAACAAATACCCAACATTCAAAATGAAGGAAAGAAAGGTTTAGTTAGCTCACAGTTACTGGAAGTTTCAGTCCATACTCAGCTGTCTCCAAGGCATGGCAGCAAATGGCAGAGAGCAATCTTTCATGGCAGCAGCAAAGAACAGAGAGCAAAAGGACAGGAACAACAACAACAACAGTGGCTATGGCTATAGAGAGCAAGCCTCCCTTAAGGTGCATTCAGGCTATCTGCCCCTGGCTGGGTGTAGTACTCTTACCCATAATCCCAGTAGATCATGAGTTAATCACAAACTCTAGAAATCTACCCCATGACTTACATGAGGCTTTTGGGGGACAATCAGACACAAATCATAACACCATATGTTACTGATAAATGATACAAATACTTGGTAGGAAAGCCACAGACTCATTAGTATGGTGCCTACTGACTGCCTCATTGCAGAAGCATACGGGTCTATGGCACCATAGGCTGGCTGTATCTACCCACACTCTGGACAGGGTACTGTACCTATGGAGTCTCGTATATTAAAGGGTACTATCAGACTCACCATTTCAGACATAGCTCGCAATTAGAATGTCTGTACCATAAGTGGCATCATACTTAATGAGTGGCCTTGTGGTTTTATCCAGTAGCCATATGATACCAGGGAAGGGAGCACAGACCTAGTCATCCTTGTTGAAGTCTTTACTCAATACATGGCTCAGACCCTGAATGTCACAAGCCAATCTTTGATGCTGCCCATCAATGAAACATTTCAAGGAAGAAAGATTGTTTTGCAAAACAACATGGCCCTCTATTTGCTAACCACAGTACTAGGAGGGACTTGCATTTATATCCCTGACCAAGTATAATAAGTGTTACATGAAATGGATGTGTAGGTTTCTGCCATCCAGATCTTACAGCAGGGCAACAGGGCCTTCTCACTCAATGGTGGGAATTCTTGGGACCTACCTGGTCCTGGTGGCCTGGGTGGCCATGAATTGTGCTGTGACAGAAATGGGGTTTGCACAACAAGGATCTGAATTCAATCCCCAGTTCTGCCAAAAAAAAAAAAAAAAAAAAAAAAAAAGTAAAGAAAGAAAGAGAAGAAGAAAAAGAAATGGGGTTAATGGTATTATGCTGTTCCCTTTATTGCTGCTGAGGTCCTTGTGTGCAAGGGTTCCCCCATGGGTCATTCACAAGAAGTGACATTCACCTTGATGAGGGGATGGGACCTGGAGAGTCATTTCAGACTTCTTCAAAGCACTTGAGAACCCATAAGGACTTAGTGCAGACACACAATGGCAGACACCAAAATAAGCACAATTTAGCATAAACAACCATGCATGTGCTACAGGGTTGTGTCAGTACACAAGAATGTAAAATTTGATAATGGCCTATATATACAGGTCAAAAAATAAAGATGCTTGCTGCTATTGGCACCAAGTGCTTTCTCTTCCTTGGGAAACCTCACCCTTAAAAATATCCCTTCACCCCCCCAATCCCAATAGCTTATGAAATCTAATCTTTATCAAGTTTTTCTTTTATTATGTTCATGTAAATGTGGTAAAACTTCTCAACTGACATAAATTAGTATACTTTACGAGAAGAATAAATTAAATGACAAGAATATACTTTTAACTTTAGACATAGGAAAAATTAACAATCTACCTAATTCTACCCACCTGGAGGGATGGATCCTCCTTCCACACAAGGAGAGTGACCTCTACCAAACACATTCTTCACTAGGTGCCTCAGGGTCAGGTCTCTTACTCCAATAAGAGACTGTTCCTACATCTAGGTGAGACAGGCCACTCGGACTGGGATGTAATCAGTGCGAGAGAGCTTGCCTAGGATGAGCTGAAGCTCAGAGTTTGATCCTCAGAGCTAGAAAAAGAAAAGTGGGGTAACTCAGCTGGCACTACCATGAGACAAGGGCAAAGCATGTCTCTCCCATCTGTGCAAATACTCAGACCTGCAGGAACATTCACCAAAGCCTAGGCTTTCAAAGAGGCTATCCAGTCCACTTCAGATGTTTCATTACAGAACCTCTGGAGTTAAAGCATTTAATTGGCAATTAACTGTCTCACAAAACAATGAACTTAAGAAAAGGGCATGGTTATAAACACATTTCCCCTAAACGATTGTCAAAATTCTAAATGATTAAAGAAACTGAGGGGAAATATCTGAAATAAGCTGTGGTCATCAAATTACTCTTAAACAATGATGCACTGTAGGTAAGGTAATTTTTCTTCAATTTCCTCTCAAAGTACATACGACATAATGGTAGCAAACAGTACTATAATAACTGGTATCTAAATGAATTAATTTTTGAAAGACTATTTCAAATCCCTGTAGTATACAGAGCACACACTATCTTCCTACTTTCCTATCACCACAATAGACCTCAAGGAAGCTAAACACTTGCACCTTGATGATGGCTCATTCTGCGCCCTGGCTTTAGGAAAACTGTCCACCAAGTGGGGAGCACTCAGCATCTGCATGGGACACAAACATTTAATTTGGTCTTAAATTTAAAATTCATGACTCTGACTTCAGTACTCATAATTAAAGGCTTGGTGTGTGAGAGGCTATAAAGTAACCAACTCAAGACTCTCAAGCAGCCTTCTCCTTATGCTCTTTCATTTTCATCAACATCCAACATCCACCACTTACAGGGACTACACCCCACATGCCTTCAAGTGTGCTTTCTGAAGATCTTTTAGAGATCTTCAGAGACTCTGGTTCTCTCCCAGAATTCTAGTCCTTCCTTTCCACTTGACTCTGTTTCTAAGACTAAGAATATGCTCAGGGGCCACCTGTTCAGGGAGCTCTCTCCAATCTTCCATCATGTCATGATGACTAACAGGATGCTATAATCTGACTTTCACCTTTACTTTGTATTCTTCAATTTACTTTCAAGTCTATGCACAAGTGTTCCTATGGAGTGATTATGATACTGTAGGTCTTTCTCCTTTTGAATAATATTCAATAACAAAAATTTAATATTAAATAACAAAAAGAACTTTTTCTACCTGGATATCATGTTAGCCCCTAGTTACCCTGGCTATTCACAGAAAAGCATTACCCCAATAAAGGAAGAGACAATACTTGTTGCTCAACCCACGTCTGCAGTAAGGTGAGCAGAAACAGCATGAAATGCAGGCCCCTAGACTTCAAGGGACATCTGCACATGGTATCCAGGACCACTGGAAAGAATAAGGCCTGCCACAGCTAATTATGGGAGAGCAGGAAATCTCTGGAGTTGGGTCTGCTCTTTCCCAGGCATCTTAGAAGCAGCAGATGCCACAACCTGCAAGCATGTAACCAGCACAGATCTGAATTTCAGAAGTTCAGGGTCAGACTATGCCCTTAGGGCAAAAGCAGCAGCACAAACTACTATAAGCAGGAGTAAAGAGTTGCCAGTCCTTTGTTTCCAAGTCCCCATGCCTTCCCTGCAGCACTCAAAATCCTACTCTCAAGAGGTTAACTGCCCTCTCTATGCTTGAGGTGATGGCAGCGGTTAGACTCATGATGGTCTCAGGATTACTTGAATGGGTTGCCAACTTTTTCATTTAAAAAAAAAAAAAAGATCAGCTACTTGGGCAACATAAATCTTAAGATGACAGTGTTCAATATCTGAACATTGGTATATCTGTAACTACGATGTAAAGAACATGAACTCAATATTGTATTGGGTAATCAATTTGAAAATAAAATGTTTCTTGTAATTTTTAAATAAAAACGTACCCTATAAAATTTTTATTTTTATGTAGCAGAGAGCAAAAATATAAAACTGAAAAAAAAAATCAATTGAGGACCGGGGAGATAGCTCAGTAGAATAAGCGCCTGCCTGGCAAGCGCAAGGTCCTGAGTTCAATCTCCAGTACCACCAAAAAAAAAAAAAAAAAAAAAAAATTAATTGGTACCGCATCAGAAAACAAATATCTAGAGATAAATCAAAATTATATGAAATATTTAGAAAAAGAACAAAACATTATTGAAAGAGATGTACAATATGCACTGATGAAGAGACTCAATATTAAAAAAATCTCTCCAAGGATCTACAGAGATTAAGTGCAATCCTAATCAAACTGACAGTAATAAATACTAAAACAGAAAGGACTTAACAGACTAATCCAAGAAAAAAGCCCCAGAGGCACTCCAATTACAAATGAATGTAAGACTTGCAAAGGAGTCTCAGTGGCAATTATGGGCCAATTGGGTATTTACATTATTCCTGTCCATATCATAAAGAAAAAAAAATCCAATGTGGGATGTTCAAAGAGCTCAATCAGAGAGTTAAACACTGAAACTTCAGCAGAAGTAGTAGTAAGTAGTATCTTCATAACCTGAAGAAAAAGATTTTTTTAAACCATAAAAAGATAATTGGATCACATTATAACTAAGCACTACTGTTCATCAAAACACCATGAAGAGCAGGGAATCAAATGAATGGGAGAAAATAGTACACATAGCCAATGGAGTGCTCACATAAAGATGTACAAAGAGGACTCAAAAAACAATAAGAAAAAGACTAACAATCCACAGAGAAAGAAAAAATAGATGATACAGTTTATTCTCAAGCCAAGATATCCAACAATCATGTTCAATAATAAGGAGGCTCCTCATCATTACTTAGAAACTAACAACAGTAATATATCAGCACACACACCCTAAAATGCTCCACTAAAATCAAATGAAACAGGTAATACAAGTATAGACAAGGCCATAGAAATGGAGCTCTTCTGTGGTAAGAGCAATCACTGCTATAATCACTTTAGAGCTCTTCTGTGGTAAGAGCAATCACTGCTATAATCACTTTAGAAGACAAGAATCCTAGTAAAAGAGTGGACATATCACAACAATTTCACTTTGTAGGCATAAACCTCCTAGAAATGCATACACCAAGGGATATGCATATAGATGCTCATCGCAGAGTAATTCTTAATAGCAAAAGATTCAGAGGAACCCAATGATCCACCAAGTATACAATCAGGCTTCATCTAGTCATTGTTTATTCATACAATGGACATGTAATAATATGAATAAATCTCATGTGTCATAATATCATACACAAAGATGTCAAACAAAAGAATACATGTTAGAGCCGGTGAGATAGCTCAGTGGACTAAGTGCCTGCTTAGCAAAGCACAGGGATCAGGGTTTGATCCTCAGCATCAAAGGCTACACTGGCCCTGCCCCGGGGCACCCTAAGCCAGCCACTGAGACTGGGCATGGTGGCACATGCCTGTAATCCCAGCGCTAGGGAGGCTAAAAACAGGAGGGTCATTATGAGTCAGAGCTGCATAGTGAGACCCTCTACCAAATACATGAAAAAAAAAAATACATGTTAATTTCCCCCACTTATTTTAAACTAGGATCTCAATATATAGTTTAGGTTCTCCTTGAACCCACTATGTGAGCCAATGTGGCAATCCTCCTGCTTCAGCCTCCTGGTTGTTTGGATTACAGGTCTACACCACCATGCACAGCCATGTTTAATTCCAGTTTTTTACGCTTCAAAAATCATATCAAAATAATGGCTACATCTGAGAGGAGGATGGTGGTGGTCTCTATGAAAAAGGTTCTTAAAGACTAACTCTGGACAGTGTGATACATCTGAGTTAGTTGTCACTTGACGACTGATCCATATGCTATTTACATTTGTGTACTTTCGTGTTGTCAATATAAAACATAAAACGGACAGAAGTAGAATAGAAAACAAAAATTATCCTTCTTCTCAAGCCAAATTCAAGTATTACCATTAAATGTCACAGTTGAAGGAGAGCTTACTATGTAAAATGGCTTAAGATAAGAGTCTTAGCTGATTTTAGAGGAAAACTAAATGGGAGGAAAACTGGACTTGATTACTTAAAATTTGCTGAATAAAGAACATTTCGGAAACTTCAAAAAGTGAGAGATTGATGGAATAATATATATATGATTATAATATAAAGCATCTTTATAGAAGTTAAACTGAGAATCTTACATATAAGCTCAACATTTTCAGTTGTGATCATGAATGAGCTTATTACATGGTGTAGCTTCATAGGCCAGGGTAGAAACTAAGGCAAGCAAGCATGTTCCATTTCAGCAGAGAACACAATGAAAGTGTGCACAAAAGACTAAGGTGGGAAAGAATTTTAATTAAAAACTCCCATCGAGCCTTGTTCAATATGGCAAATAAAACAAGACGTCTAGGGATACGTGTGTGTGTGTGTGTGTGTGTGTGTGTGTGTGTGTGTGTTTTCAGGGACTGGGACTGGGAAGAAGATGGAGTTTATGGAAGTTTTTAACTTTCATAAGTATTTTAAAAGACGTGATCTTTAATGTCTGTATTTGGGGTGGCAGAGTGCAGTAGTTCAGATACATAGTGCTGCATGTTGTTAATCCAGCTGTCTGGATGGAAAGCCTTTGCCTAACCCTGATCTGCCTTTCAAGTCCTGTCTGATCAGACACAACCTGTGTCCTTCTACTCACCCATTCCAAGATAATCTCAACATCCTTCCCCCCAGGGCCTCACAATTCCCTTATCTACCGTTTGTCTTACTGAGAATGTCTCTTTTCTGCTTCCTGCACAACAGCCGGGCCATGCCACCCAAGCCTCTACTCCTCAGGTATGGGCAAATGTTAGGACAGAAAGTGTTATGTACCTTTTCCAGTTGGACAGACTTACTTTCTCTGGCCTTGTTCAAGATTCTTTGACTTGGTTTTTCTGCAGTATGAAACTATATATATGGAAAAGTTTTCTTGTAGTTATCTGGATTGTTGTTGAACTTCCTTATCTGTGGTTTAATGTGTTACCATTAATCTTGGAAAGCTCTGATTTATTACTTCAAGTACCTCTTCTGATCCTTTGTCTCTTTTTTGCACTTTGCCAGTATTATATTATACCTTTTCAAATTATTCCACATTTCCTGGATGTTCTCTTCCTTTTTTGTTCTCTTTTTGCATTTCAGTTTGTGACATTTTTATTGACATATCTTCAAGCTCACTGACACTCCTCAATCACATCTAGCCTACTACCAGTGAGCCCAGAAAAGCAGTCTTCAATTCTGTTAGTGATTTTGATTCATAGCATCTCCTTTTGATTCTTTCCTAGAGTTTCCATTTCTGATTAATTATTTATCTGTTTTTTGCATGCTACTTTTTTGTATTAGAACCCTTAACAGATTAGTCATAGATCTTTCACATTTCCTATTTGATCCTTCAGAATTCTGTGTTATATGAATCTGATGCTTGCCTTGTTACTTCAGGCTATTTTATCCTGTTTTTAAGTATATCTTATAAAATGTCTATATTTAAAGCTGGACATGATGTATCAGATAACAGGAACTGAAGTAAGTAAGGCTTTAGCAAGAGTGTTTTATGCTTTGGCCATGAACTAGAGTGTGTAATGTTCATTTTTGCTATAGGATGAGGTGGCTGCCAATTCCTCTTGTGTTCATGTTTTGGACTGGCCTAAACATTCCTCCTCAGACAGCATCTGTATCTTGCTGTTCTTCTGGCTTTCATACACATTACCAACTGTGCTGCTGTCCTGCTGGAGTGCAAGTAAGGTGTGGGAGATGAAACATTCTGTAATTTTATTAAAGCTCAACATTTTAATGATGTTGTGCCCTTTACAAGTGACCTCTCACTGCAAGCCCCCTTCCCTGAGTTGAGAAAGGAAGCCTAGAGGAGAATGGAGTGGGAGAGCTGTCCTTGCCAGGGAGAAGGCTCTTCTCACATGTATAGTGAGCCCTTGCAAGCAGGACAGTGCTTACTCTTTCCAATCCCCCTTCCAGAGTGAAGAAGGGATCTTTCCTGGAGCTTCATCTTGAGCCTGGTACGTTACTCCAGATAAAGCCATAAAGTATATCCCTGCTTCCTGTGACTCAGCCTCCTGAAGTTTCACTCTCATTAATTTACATTCATCTTCCAGCAATTTATCAAAGTAATTATTTAGTGTTTCCTACTAGTTCATGGCTTCAGCAACTACAGCTTCAAGTAAGCAGATCAACTATATGTGCCCGAGTCTCTCTAGACCTTGGGAGGCTGTTTACCCTGATCTAAGTTCTAGATAAGTTTCAAAGATGTCAATGAGCTTTTGTTTTCCCAGGTTTTTTTTTTTTTTTTTTTTTTTTCTGATATAAAGAAAGACATGGCATCTTCCAAGGTCTTTTAATATCAAAAGATGAATGAAAGTGGTGATTCCAAAAAATTCTCACTCTTTTTTCCCTCTAGAAGCAGATGACAGTGATGCTGGACCACAGTGCACAGAGACCCAGGCCCAGAATCACAGAGAAGCCACTTACTGTGCCCCTGTGATAAATCTCAGGGCAAATGTCACTGAAGTTGAGCTTATTCTAATGCACTTCATGAAAGCCCTTATAGCAAAATTCATAATCAGAATCACTTTCTACTTTTAAATAACAAAACTTGACTAGAGACTGTCACACAGCAATTCAAGACAATCATTCTATCATTCTAACACTTCAGTGTTCAGACTCTGCCAGGGCCTCTCCACCTAGCTTCATTCTTTTTCTTTAAAAAAAAAAAAAATTTTTTTAAAGATAGTAAAAAATAGTATTAAAACAGAAAAATTACAAATGATACAGAATTACACTAAACTAAGTAATATGAATTTCACAGTATTTATTGTATTTCACAATGCTGTCTTCAAATTAGTTGTTCATATTACCAGATATATGCATGCAAAATTGGAAGAAAAAATATATAAGAAGGGAAAAGAATTGAAAAAAGAAGACAAGCAAATTAAGGACTAACTGCTGCTTTCTAGAGACCAACAGAAATCCATAGTAATCTAAACCATCCTGCTTATATATAATAGATACATCTCTTTCCCCCATTCCCTCTCCTGTCCTTCTCCTCAACTCAATAATTCCTTTCTTTTGAACAGGTTCATTCCCTTTTCCCAATATCAACTGTACCCTTCAGATTTTATTTTTCCTTTCAGGTTCTCAAACTAAGGAGACAATACAGTGTTTGTACATGTGGGTCTGATTTACTTCACTTAAGAGTATGGTCTCTTAGTTGCATCTATTTACCAATGAAAGCTTCAAAGTTATCCTTTCAAATGTGCTTTACCAACCTGCTGTCCTCCAGATATTCAAGAATTGTTTTAAGCCTCATAGAGGTTTCCACAAATTCACTATGATAAAAAAGCATTTTGTACTTCACTGCAAAGTCTGTGACGTCTCACCTGAAGCCTATCTACAGTTTTTCATGTCTTTCCTTTTCCCATCTCCTAAAAACTGGTACTCCTTACCTGTTCCCCCTATGCTAAAGACTACTCCCACTTTCATCAGAATTTTGTTCTGTTAGCTATCCCTGTTGTCTTTCTGCGATCCTACCTTGTTCTGGCTACTACCATGGCCTATAAAAATGACCTTTTTTTCCCAGGCCCAAGCCTCATTCATCTCTCATTCCTTCATCTTAATGTTATTTCTGCTTTTGTTTCCTCAAAGTTCTGCTAGTATAAGATCACCACAGCCCTCCATAGAGTCAGATTCACATATATTACATTTAAGATCTATCATATTCCAAGATCTGAAAAACTTGAGATTGCCAGCCTTGCAACTGTGTTTACCACATACTTTTGACTCTTTTGCTATAGACTAAAGACTCTGCTAGGGCTTTCACTTATGGAGATGGATAGAACTGCCCTGGGCAAGATTATTTTCACAAAACTACCATGATAAACACACATCCCAGTGATTAAACCTGGCCATATTCTAGTTAATTCATTAAAACATTAATTAGTATTTCATATTTACATTAAATTATGTTTAGGCCCTTGTAACTTTACTTCTCCACCCCACATATACATTCTAGGAGGGTGGAAGGGGGAACTTTATGGCTTCAAAGATGGGGAGACCACCATGAGACAACAGCTAATGGTATTGTACAGCCCCCCCCCCCTGCAAAGCCCTGCCCCAGCAGCACAAAGTAGGTAGCACTTTTTGTGAGAATCTGGAGCCAGTGAGAACTTCAGCATGTTGTACTGTGCCATTAAGCCTGAAAATACATGTAGCCTCCAAGAGCTAGGGCTCTGCTGAGTAGCTGCTCATCTCCCAGAGTTACACACAAGAAGTACAGCAAGAACTGGGAGTCCTATACAGAACCACATAGTCAGGTACAGTCAAAGCAATGGCCCCACTACTCTGGTACCAAATTCTGACTTAGCTGCTTCTCTTGTAGATGAGACAAAAATATTTGACACCCAAACTTAACGGAGAAAAGGATTATTTAGCTCACAGTTTGTAGAGATTTCAGTCCATAATCAACTAGTTACAAGGCAGACTGGAATGGCCGAGGTGAAACAGTTCATTGTGGGTAGAAGGTAGCAAAGCCAGCATGGGATGACCACAGATCTTTCTATTCCTTGTACCTTATTCAGACTACATAGGACAGATAGCACTCACACTCTTAGCCTTGCACCATAAATCAATCCTAGTGTCATAGACTCAAGATCCAGCCACCTCTGAAAAGGCCCTTCTATGACTGCATGAAACTTTGGGGGTACATCTAAGCCATAATAACTAGTATGAAACATAGCTTGTCATAAATAGTTTTTAATACAGTAAATTAATATAAAAAGACTAAGTATATGAAAAAAACTTCAACTAGTAACAATGACAAACAGCTTGACTTACATACAAAAATATACAAAAACCAGAACTAACTGAAAACTTAAACAAGAGCAGAAGAAGGCTGAACTGTGGCAAGTAAAGGTTCCCACCTTCTAAGGTCAAGAAAAAGATGGCAAAGAATTCCATTTTGTTTTGAAAAATTAGTATTATAATAAAAGAGTAAATGAACACACCTTTATACTCTATGGGGTGGTGCATTGCTTACTCCTAATATTTATATATGCTATGTCTGTCCTAAGTAATATAAACTTACAAACTACATTCAGATCCTGAGTCCCTTCTTATTCTTTAATATTTTGAACTCAACTTTAAAACAGAAACAACACATGTAATTACAACCTAACCTATAAATGAAATTATACAAGTAACACACACAGAAAAACACACAAAAATATCCAAGAATTCACTGGGTTATGTTTCAGTGAATAATCATCAATAAATCATCTTTAAAATTCCTATGATTCCTTATGTAAAAGCCAAGCTCAAAATAATAGCTTGGAAGAAAACTGACTAGTGGTTTAAAAATGCCAAGAAGTCAGTTGTAGGAGCACACACTGATAACTGCTGCACCCTGGGAGAATAAGGCAGTAGGATTACAAGTTTGAGCTCACTCTGGGCAACTTAGTGATACCCTATCTCAAAAAGAGCTGGGGATAGCTTATTGTGAAGGTTCAATCCCAGAATCACCCAAAACAAAGCAAGGTGAGGAAACTTGCAGTGTGATTTTCTTCCGACATCCAGAAACACTGAATAGTGACCCAATATGCCTGTTAATAAGGCAGAGTAACTCAGCCTGCCTACAGTCACTGAGAACTTCTATCTTTTATCTGCCTTCAACTGAAGGACAGCCAGGGCAAATGCATCATCTGAGACCACAATTAAACCTCAGTATAGTCATTTTTCTTTATATTGTTTGGAATTAAAAACATATTAAATTGATCCATTATGAAAATTCTGTTTTCTATATTGTGTGTTTCAGACCATGTCTGTATCTTAAGGCTATGAAACAATTTTTGTAAATTGCAATAACAAAACAAATTATTGACTTTAACTTAAGAAAATTGTTGCTTCAATGACTAGATATTCAACTAAAACAAAACAAATCTCTCTCTAAATCGTATCATATACAACTTGCTCATTTCCACAGGTTAATGAACGTTGTGTAGTTATGTTACACTTGTGCTTTTTCCATTTCTAATTTTCATGTCTTTACTCTGTATTGGCAGGAAAGTATTTCTGTTGCAGTCTGGCAATTAAACAACTCTACACATAGTTGGTATAGCTATCAACATTACTGCAATGGAAAAAAAATAAAATTCACATCAATACTAACCACAGAATTAACAGAAAGCTGGCTATGTAGTTTGAATTTTAGGCCTAGCTTTTGTAGAAGAGACAGAGGTGGGTGGTTATGGAGACAGGGTCTCACTATGTACTCCAGGCTAGTTTTGTACTCACTACCTAGCATGGCCTGGCATCAAACTTGCAACAATCTTTGTTGCTTCAGCCTCCCATGTGCTGGGATGACAAGTGTGTACCACCATGCCCAGCTTTAGGCTTAGGTTCTTAAATTTGTTCATTAATCTTGAGGTTACTTGAGCCAAACATGAATTTAAAAAACATGAATTTGACGTCAGTACAGCAATTTATATCTAAAATATTTCGTTTTTTTAAGAGTTTACCACATGCAAAATACAGGGAAAGAGAGAAAAGACAAATGTTTCTACAATGAATAACCTCTTTTGAGCTGTTTAAAGAGTGTGCTTGTTTCTAAAATCCAGCCAGTGACATGCAAAAGGCAATCACTTTAAGTAGGAATTACTTTGCATAATAGAGAATGTATTTAGAAAGTAAAGGTGTCAGTTATTCCTCCATTTGGATTTATGATTAAAATTATTTGATGGCAGTAGTGGGGGGGAAGATAAAAACCTACATTTCAGATTTTGTTTCAGCACTCATAGTTTACCCAGGTGGTTTTAGTGCAAAGATGAAGGATCTCTCCATAGTATGTTCAGCTTTTCAAACTGGTGCAAAAATCTGCACAGATGTCAAAGAGCGAAGTGTAATATTTAACATTAGAGGAGAATTTGCAACTTTTTGATCATATTGCCTCTCACCTCAATTGAAAACAAGTACTATTCCATACTCACCTAACAAGGCTCTCTTTAGGGATGACTTAAAGAGGTTCTAATATACATTCTGTTACTCATCTAATGCTTAATTGAGGAAAGAAAACAGGACTGGGTGAGTTAGTGCAGGATGATGGAACACAAATGGAATAAAGAGGGTTGCAAGATAGTTATACTCAAGAGGTTGCTCAAATAAGTAAAAACATTATGGACAACTGTAGATAGATTTCTCAGTCAGGAAAGGGAATTATAACTGAAGACAGAAAATAAGAACAACACCCATAAACCTAAATTGGAACTGAAAGTTTGTCTGAATTCATGCTGTTTATATTGCTCACTTTCCCATTAATAGGAAAATATACCTGATACACCAACTTAAAGGAAGAGAGGCTTATTTGGCTCATGGTTATATTTTAGTCTATAGTCAGCTGATTTATCTGCTCACTTAATGATGGTCAGGAAGCAATACACAGGAGAAGAGCACCAGCAAGACAGCTACCCTCCAAAGGCACAACTTCAGGGACCCATCTTATCCACCTGGACCCCATGTTCTGACAACACACGCAGCTAAGAGTATCAGGGGATTAATTAACTGATAAGTATAGTGCTCCCATGATCCAATCACTGCTTCAGGGTCTCTTGTTCCAATCAAGTTGATAATGTTAACTGGCGCAATGTTCAATACACATACAAATTTAAATGTTTATGTGTATATGCCTATCAATCCATTCACATATCTACCTACCCCACCATATGACCCTTCCATCTGCTCCAAAAAAATTTTTTATTCTAATGTCAACATCTAAAAACAAAGTTTCAATTTCAGTGGTTCGAAGCATCTTAAAAGAAGCCCATCAAAACATCTGGCATGCATAACCACCCTCAAAGGGAAATCTCTTATCTGTATAGGAAAAATTCAAAAGTTGTAACTTTGGAAGAAGTAATTATTAGCTGACAAGGCTGACTGACAGGGAAGAAGCCTATCTGGCTTAATGGTAAGTCACCCCACATGTGCTTTAACTAGCAGCTTTGAAACAGTTCTGTGTTGTCATGGCTCTAACATTAATGCAGTCAAACAAAACAGTCACATCCACAATATATCTTCAGATGTATAAAAAGATGTTTATGTTTAGGTTATATGTACTAAAATTTGATCTCAAAGAATATTTCTTAAAATTATTGCTTAGAAAAAGGTAACCATGGAAGGAGAAACAACAAATAGAACTATTCCATGAGAAAAATAATCATTCAGTACATGTGGCAGCCATGAAGTGGCACATATCTGTGCCAGAAGCTTAAGACAATATAATGCCCAGGAAGAAATAGCCACTCAATTCACGAACTCTACTGCCTAGGATGTGACACTGTGTGCTACTGTAACAGTGTACGGAAGGTCCTCTATACCAGCTGCAGGAGCAAGGATCCAGGGAAAAGGCAGTACTTAACTGGGGCCTCCCATTCTTGTCAGTAGTTTACCACTGACAAGCATTCCTTCAGGTCATGTTATGTTTGTGTGTCTGAGGGGTGGAGGAGGCCTTCTTTATCTCAGATGTGAGGATGGCAATAGGAATGAGGAAGAGAGGGCTGCATGTTCAACAGAGCTTCACCCTAGGATCTTGGGTAGGGGAAGGAGAAAAATCCACAAGATTCTCCTTTTTAGCTGACTTTTGGCTTAAAACTACCCACAGTAAAGTTCTACTAATGACAAATATTTTCTAAGAAAGGACTGGGCTTACATAATAATAGTACATGCATCTTCAAAAGGGTTCTATTGGCTCACAGAAATCCTCCACTGTGGTATTTACTTTGAGAATTTCCAAATAACAGGAAAAAACCATTTTCTTATTCTTCTGTCCTCAACAACAACGTTGCCTATCACCACCTACTTTATCTAGACTACAGAAGGTTTATGCAAATTTAGCTTTTTCAACATAAGATATTTCAAACCTTGCCATCACAAGTGCCTCTGAATGATCTGGTAAAAGAAATGCTAAGTACTGCAGGAAGTACCATTATAAGTAAGTTATTATCACAATTTCCATAAGTTTTAGATTTCACAGCTTTAGGGTATGAAATTAGGGGTTCAAAAAACAAAGATAATTATAAAAGTGCTTATCTGCTATTTAAGAATTTGGATTGCAAGGAATTAAGCTGTGGTGATTACAGATGAGGAAACACTATTAAACATATTCTTATCTAACATGCAACATTAGTATACCCTTCTTCAGAACTCTTTATAGCATGAAACTGTTTCGGTGAAACAAAGCAATTAATATCCCTGCATTTCCTACTCAAAGCACTTGCTTTATACAAATTCATATTAACTCTGGATAACTACTACAAAGACAACAATATGCAATGTATTTATTGTAACTGTCCTACTAACCTGTTTCGAAACTGTCTCATTGCTATTTCCTTCTCACTAAAATTAAGTTAAAATTTTTATATTAAAAGAAGTTAAGGAACCGGGGCGATGGCTTAGTGGAATAAGCGTTTCCCTGGTAAGTGCAAGGGCCTGAGTTCAATCCCCAGTTACACACACACACACACACACACACACACACACACACACACACAAAGGAGGTTAAGAGAAAAAACCCAAATATTCTACTTTTAGATATCTGCTATATACTTGCAGGGCAGTGTCCTTAATGATACTATCATCAGGGTTGTTTTATCAACATTAATATTTCGCTTCTTTATTGCTTTCTCAAATTATAAGTTTACCTATGATCTAAATTTTTAATTGTGTGCGGCTGTGATGCCACAGTATGCAGGCCACATAAGTGAAGGCAGTGTGTGTACTGTGTACTGGCGTAATCCAAAGAGCCAAATTGTGTCCTGCCTATGTGCTACTGGCACATTTCATGGTAGGTTTGCCTTTTAGTCAGTCCTTTCCCAATGAAGCTTGGAAACACTATGAGTTGCTAATATTAATAACAGTTATCCACAAAAGGCATTGGAAGTCCTTTTTTTTGTGCAGAGAGACTATAATACTATATTGTACAAGACGTAGCTCTTTTGTGAAGCACATGAGCATATGCTTAAACAAGTATTTAAATTTGAAAATATTTTATTATTCAAGAAGGCAACTATTAGATAAGGGAAGCAGAGCTATAACTAGCTATAACTATGCAACCAAAAGAAAAAGTGCTTCTATTACAATATTTTACCATAAATCAATAGAACTCAAAAAATATTAATAAACTGTCCTTTTTAAAATAAGAAAGCTATTCTCCCAAACTGCCTTGGTATTTCAACATGAAAAGAGAACCACAGCTGATTCTATTTTGCTCTATTATGTGAAAATGCCTTTGCTACAATCCAGATAACAAGAAGTAGTTCTAATTCACGTAATGGCACATGTCACCTGTCTCTCTGTCAATGAGACATTTGAAAGCATCTTTTTATTAGAAACACAAATCAATATACCCAAGGGATTGCAATAACTGCTGGGAGCAATTTGTATTATCGTTTCATCCTTGATGTTCTTGCTCTGAGCAACTTATTATTATGAATGGCGTGAAAATGGCAACCTGTCACAATTGATTTTTCCTAACCTCCTGTAAGAATTTTTCCCTCTTAAATGTAATCAAGCATCATCTTATTAAATATGTCTAAACCTAGGTTTTATAAAGCAGTCCATTTTTCAGGTTGCAGTCCTTGTAATTTAAACTTTCACCAAATATCATTATAAAATTGCTTAATAAGAACTTTTGATTTGCTCAAAGTTTTAAAATACATCGTGATAGAAGCTCACGATTCAGGAAACACTATGATGAGGAAAAGTACTTATAGGCTTTCAGAATTTATTTTCACCTTAGAATTTTCTCCCAACAAAATTGTAAGATTTATTCTTGACCTAGGTCTGGAAAAAACATGCTATCTTAAAATCTTCTAATTAACTCTTGAATTAGGCAAAAAGCTGTATTTTGCAGTAATATAAATCTGTCAAGTTTGTTGGGAAGATAGCTCAGCGACATAAGCACCTGCCTGACATGTGCAAGATCCTGAGTTCGATCCCCAATACCAAACAAAACAAAATTTTTTAAAACTGTCAAGTTAGAATTCAGTAATTAATTTCAAGAACAAATCCAAAAGAATAAATCAAGGTGAAATATTTGTTATTCACAGAATTTAGTTATATTTCAATGAATTCATATAGGAATTATTTTTCATCCCAGATTTTAGGACCCAGGGCAGAAATTCTCAATCTCTAGTGTGCAGCAGAATCCCCAGATGCAGCTGTACCCTCAAGAGTTTCTGACTGACAAGTCCAGAGAACCCAAGAGTTTATATTTTCAGGTCTTATTCAAATACAGGGTCAGTATGGCTAGACATACTATGCCTGCCAACCCAAGGGTCATGTTTTATGTTCCAGCCAACTGGAGTTTGGTGATAGCTAGTATCACAGAAGCAAGGAAAAGTGTCAGGGTGGCAATCTGGCAAAGTAAATTATTTTACTTTTTTTTTTTTTAAACATAAAGCATCATTAAGGATGACAGGGATTGGCACCTGTAGCCACAGGTGAGTGAAAGTAAGTTGGGAGCATCAAGGCCCAGGCTGATCCTGCTGTTTTTAGTTTTCTGAAATGTCTTTTTTAAAAAATGTAATCAGAGAACAGGGGAGGAAGGAAAAGGAAAAAGGAGAGAGGAGGGGAGGTGGGGAAGTGGAAAGGAGAGAATGGGTGTGGGGGAGGTAGGGGAGGGGAGTGAAGGGAAAGGGAGATAGGAAACAAAAGAAACAAGAGAGGAGAACTGGTCACAAAAGATAATGCTATATTAATATGCTGAGCTGTAAAAGGCTCAAGTCAACAACTTCTGACAATTGCCAGTTCTGCTGATAACCCACTACTATTATGCACTATTGGACTATATTGGGTTATTTTGCTGAATTCAAGTACCTACAATCTTTGAACTGGCATCAAGTATGAAAAGGTCCTTTAAAGACTTCTCCAAGTACAGCTTCTCTAACAACAATGGAACACTCATCTGACAAAACAAAATGAAAAAGGGGATATAAATAAAGGACCATTGTGTAGTTTAAAAAAAAAAAAAATATATATATATATATATATATACTTATGTACGTATATACAAAATAGGATAGATATACTGTTACCTTCTATTAGTTTAATAAGAAAGGTTTGTACTAATATTGTTTAGACAAGATATCATATCTGCATCTTGTCCTCTAAATAACTACTACGAAGACAATATACAATGTATTAATCATTATAAGTGTCCTACTAACCTGTTTTGAAACTGCTTCATTGCTATTTTTTCCTCATTAAAATGAATAAAAATTTTTTAAAAAAGGATTCAGGGGGTTAGCTTGGGAAAATGAAAAGTTCAAACATATATTTAATGCAGCAAGTGATGAAAATGGATGAGTATGTACTATCCATCTGCTCAACCCGTGGGAGGGATTTGCAAAAGCACAAACACTGGTCCCTTGAGGACCTGTCAGCCTGAGTAGGAAGGTACCCGGTAACCTGAACACAAGAAAACAGAAGGCAAGTGGGCCTGGTTTTATTCCAGGAAGGCAGAGAGGGGAACAATGAAACAGCCTCACCAAGACAGGTGATAAGATGTCCTTGGGGTACATCCTGTTGCAAAGGATGGTCCTCTTCAAGCTGCTGCCTTATATCCCTGCTTTGACCTCATTAGCAATGGTCACCATGTAGTCAGGCCAGATCTTAGTTGGTGTTCTTTAGGTGTCCACCAAAGTCACCCAAAGAAAATATTTGAGCATATTCATTTAGCCATTCTATTTGGCAGTGATTATATGGATCACTTTGACTGACTGACAAAGGTATCAGGGATTGAATCCAGGGTCTCTGCATTAGCAATATGCCCAGTCCCCCTTCAAGAACAAAGTGGTGGAAGCAAGCCTACAGAAGCAACTTAAGCCTGTGAAAGGATGTCAAATTTTTGTAGAAAATTTCTGTTGTATTGTGGAATAAAGGGAAAAAAATCAAGAAGCACTGTATTCATTAAGCTGAATTTATACAGCACATGTTTTTGAACAATTAAGGGATGGAAGAACGTTACTAGTCTCCTTAAAAGAGAAATACCTAGGTAACTGGAACAAGTGCAATGAGTCACCCTGCCTTCTGCCTTCAGCTGCAACTGTACCTATAACATTTTACAACAAAGCAAGATGGCTCCCTAAATATTCTCACAGGGTTGTGACTTGGATCCCCCAATAATGCCATTCCATTACTCCCTTTCATTATATTCTTATCACCAACAATTACTTTGTTTCCAGAATTCTTAGAGAGATGTGCCTCATCCAGCTATCTTTGGTGCTTCATCTTCTCTCAGAATAATAACCTCAGGCTATGTATAGGCTACTTTATTTAGCTTAGCTGCCTTTGCTAACTTTGCTGCCTATGCAAATCTGGTCTTCTGGGACCATCTTCTGACACCAACCCAAGGCCTATTTGATTTGGGCCTATTGCATGGGGCCCAAGAAAATCCCTCTGCTTATTACTGACTTTCATAATTTTATGATTCCAGCAGCAGTTGCGTACCTAAACTTAAGAGCCTAAATGGTTAGGCTACAATCATTCTCAGTCCTATAGGAAATGTCTCAAGCTCTTATTATGTTATTACTTCAATTATTAGTACTTTTTATTAAATCAGTTATCAATTTTCCTACAGTAGTTTTTATTTTAAAACTCTATGTCACACGTCATTTACATATATTTACACACACATACGGATAAAGAAAGCAAGAAAAAAAAACTAGAAAAGGAAGAAGGGAGAGGCATATTGATTGACTGCAAGTATTTTCTAAATAGAAGCTATGCAGTTCATATGATAGCCATATGACACTAGGTAATTTTATCCTAAGTACCTTTATATCATATGTTTAAGTTAGTACTGGATGATCATTAAAGCTATTTTTCCAAAAATACTTTTCTTCTATTAAAAAAAAACAGTATTATTGTGAATTTTTTTTTCTCAAAAAACAAAACCAATACAGTCCTTTGCCTTATGGCATAATTGGTCAATTAAAAAAAAAATTGTTTCACTACTACTCTGAGTTCCCTGCCTACAAAAGTGGCCAGCTCTCCCTTCCCCTATCCCCTGGCCCATGTTCCTGTCAGATGACACCATTTAGTACTCTGGGTCCCTCCAGGCTCTCTTAAGACTGCTTTTACATCTGAAAACTACTCTAATAAATATACCACATCTATTTTAACTGGATCAGTACTTTTCTACTGATAAATTTACTAATATCTTTTTTTTTATATCAAATGACAATCACAGTCCACAAAGTGGTGGTGAATCTATGGTACATGTGCTACAGTGGGCTGCTTTTATCATTGAATGCTCTAAAAGATTTGCCATCACTGGTTCACAGCACACTGTTCATGTTGCTTCCTGCTAAAACACACTGCCCCATTAATGTCTTTTTCTATTTTATTTTGAATTGCTTATTTCATCCAGTCTTCTTTTCTTGGATACTTTTCCTACTAACCTCTAGAACATTCTCATTTCTTCCAGTTCTATGAAGACATTTCATACTACCTAAAGGCCTGAAAAATTCAATTCATTTCCATGTTGTAGGCAGTGATCAATGCTGCTTATTTTCAAGTCTCTTTCTTTTGGCACATGCAGCAGGAGGGACAGTTTAAATGCATTGACCAATTAAATGCAACCTATACTGCTCAATGGCTGCAGCCTTAAGCGTCCGCATGAAATGTTCCAGGTTTTGTTAGTCTATGGTCAACAAAGTATGCTTTCAGGGTGGGTTTCTTAGGAACATGGTAAGAAGCACCCACCAGCCTGAGTCAGACATGAACCACGTGAGAGTAACCCAGGATGACTTAGCCTCACTTAATGGGAACCACAAAAATATGTTATTTCAAACTCAAAATACTCCTTTGACAATAAATTCTAGGATGACATTAAAACTGACTACCAAAGCAATCAACTGATGCATTAATGAGTTAAGGACCCTTCTTTACAAATGGTATTTGGATAGATACTGAATTGTGTCTGTGTCATACTAGTGCCCTTTCTTTTAGGAACAATGTTGTATTATGTTGATTTGTAGAAACTGTGAATTAACTGATTTAAATAAAATACTTGCTTTAAAAAAATCTCATGCATTAAATAGCTATCAGAACTGAGTGTTAGGGATCTGTTTCCTTGAAGAATTCAATGAAACTCAGATAAACAAACAGACTTTCCTTTAAAATGTTTGCTCTTTTGTTTGTACTAGCCTTTCTTTAAGTATAAATTTTTGCTGGCTTACTAAGTCACACAAGAATATTGAGATATGGTCTTTAGAAGGCAACAACTCACAAATACATTAAACAATAATTTCTATCTCCCCAGCTCCCGAAACACTCATTTAGATTATTGCTTAATTTATAAAAATGTTTAAATGTCAAGGTGAAATACTTCCCCAAGAGCCTCACCATCAGTCTTCTCTCTCACGAAGCAGACACTTTCCTCTGTGTATCCTGGGGCTCTACCACTGTGCCACCCTCTTTTGGGGACTGCCATGTGAATGGAAAACTTCATGTATGGAAAGTTTTGGAAAAGCACATACTACATGCTAGATGCTCCACAAGCCTCAGCGATCAGTGTCATGATTCTGGATGAAAGCGCTGATGGAACACTGTAAAGTCCCAAAGGAGATAGAATGTGACATTTTATACTAGGCTGTGAAGCCACTAAGAAGCAAATGAAAGACTTGAGGCCAATTCTGTTAGATTTAAAAACAAACAAAACAACCCACAGCTTCAATGATGTCCTTGGTAACACCAAGAAAATATGAAAGGCTATTTTTTAAAGATGAGAGGAGGACAGAAAAGATGACCAGTGAGAGTACTGGTAGGCTACACAGCAGCACAGAGCACAATACCTGCACAAACTAGTTCCTATTTCTTGACTAGAAATAAAGGTTGGGTTAAAAAGCTGTGGCACTGAAAACATTTGATTTTACAACAGTAACAACAATTAAATCTAACATCTCTTGAGTATTTATCAGACAGCAATTTCTTTTCTAAGAGTAATGCATGTATTATCTTATTCTCAATCATCACATATGTGCAGTTTTCATTTTATAGAAAAGGACAGTTAAGATACAAAAGTTCCCAATGCCCAAATAGGTAGTCAGTGGCGAAGCCTGGACCCTTACCCAGATAGGGAAACTAAAGTGCTAGAATTCTTAACCATAATCATAAACTTAACAGGTCACTTAAATTACTCTCAGAGGGGCTAGAGATATAGCTCAGTGGCATAAGTACTTGCCTGGCAAGAGCAAGGTCCCTAGTTCAGATACCCAACACTAAATAAATAAATAAATAATAATAATAATAATAATAATATTTACTCTCAAACAATTTGCTCTATGTAAAGAGCAAATGAACTAAAAATATATATAAAAAATTTGTCATGGAAAAAAGTGGCAGGAGGGAGACTGAATCAAAGAAAACAAAGACAGGAAGAAAGCTGAAGAACAAGGCATAATTTTAAAAAGGGTCAAAATAAATGGTAATGCAGCTTTTAATATTCTCAATGCTTAAAATTAAATTTACCCTCAAATATAATCACAAATGTAAGTCAAAAGATTAAGAAAAAAACCTTTTAAATTTATACATGAACTAGAATATTCCGTTTGCTCTTATGAGAAATCATCATGCTTCCATATATACACTATTCTGTCAATAATTAAATAATTCATTAAAAAATTAACTATTATAAAGTTAGTGTCAGGTATATTTTATACTACAATTAAATTTGCAATATAAATCTAAAAAGATTTTTCCTTATCATCACAATTGTAATTTATAGCAAAATAGCAACACAATTGTGTGTGTGCATGTGTGTGTATAAGCACATGCAGGTGACACACAGACACTGGCTATTTTGAGGGCCTGTGCCAGTGGTGGTGAACCTGTGGCACATGTACTGCACTGGGCTGTTTGTGTAAGTGAAAGCTCTAAATGGTTTGCCAACAGTGGCTGGGCAGTGCTCATTCAAATAAAATGTCACATGAAAAGTTGGTCTACTGTAGCACAGGATAGCAACATTTGCCTAATTTTTGAAGGGCAACTGTTTAATAATATTTAGCTGAAAAATAGAATAATTTGTCCTAAATGTATCTTCTTAGAAGGATGAATTCATTTCTACATCTATGTGATAAAATGCCCTACAAGGAACAACATTTACTATTAGTTATTCAGAATGAAGCATAAACCCACCTGAGGTCTGTCTGTTTCACTTAAATACATAGATGCTATTTCAAATAAAAATACGAAGTAACAGGAAGAGCTTTCAATTACCTACATATAAGAACACACTGTGACTTGATGTAAAATCATCTACTGACTTTACACACAAGCTACTGACAATTCACTTTAACTCTGGGCTATGATTTAATTTACAACACATTTATACAAGCAACAATTTTAGAGATAGATAGTCTTTAAGACTAAAGTCTGATTTTCAATATGCTTGTGGGTTTTTGTTCATTTGTTTTGAGAAAGGGTCTCATGATATAGTCTAAACTAGCCTTGAACTCATAATGTAACCAAGGGTAACCTCTACCGCATGGTAATCCTCTTGTCTTGGCCTCCTAAGTTCTAGGTTTACAAGTGTACATCATCATACCCAATTTTCATTTATTTGTTTTGCCAATATGCTTCTGAAGTAGCAATAAAACTGCTTTACCAATATACCATTATCAAGTTAAAAATTACAAAATATTAACAGAGATTTCTATGCTTTAAAATTAAACCATGGACATAAACAACGCAAATTACTAAATAAACTGAAGATAACAAGTAGGAGACTCACATTTAATTGTCAAATATGTATCTAACAATGCAAATTCAAGACACACATACAAATCTAGTATGTCAGGAGATGATGCACTTGAAAATTCTTCAGTATGAGAATGTTGATAGAGAACAAATACATCATCAGCATTTTTGAGAATCTGTTTTCCAGGTCATATATAGTGAAGCAAGAATGAATATTTAAAGCTACAGAGACTTTCTTACTGAAAGGAAAAAGCAAGTTCATTAATGCAGTTGCTCCTTAATCTAGCCTACCTTATTTTTTGGATTGGATGTGTTCATTACACTTCGAGTTTCTTTTCCAGTATAAATGACAACACCTATTACAGTACCTGCAAAAACATGAAAGTGGTCCTTATAGAAGTACTCCAAGGAAAGCAAAGAGATAACACTTTCTAATTATCTTGATGGAAAATGTATTACATTACTTGACTTTATATACATTTACCCAACAATCTGTTTTACTTAACTAGAAGTTGGCAAAACTCAAGAATATCTAACCTTGAACTTTTAATAGACTTAGAAAAAGTGAAATGATTTTTTAAATACACAAATTTACCCACATATATTATTTAAAAATGCATTAACATTCTTTCCCCTGACCAAGGAAAGAGTGGCTTTTGGTTATTAACTACTGGAAGTTGTGACTCAACATTTACTGTGTTTTGAACTGATGGCTGTATCATGAGACCTCCAAACCCAAAGCATCTCAGAGCAAGAGTCCGCCTTCACTGTACATCAAGACTACAAGTATGATCTAAATTACGAGGCTCAAAATCTGCCTTTCACAATGAGTTTTATTAAAGAGATTTACATTCATTTTAAAAAAAAAGACTACAAAAAGATGTGCTAAATTTCATCTTAAGGACAAACAATCAAAACAGGAAGATTCATTGAAATCTTTTCATTTCCCATTTAGAAGCTCTTACTTTCTTTTATTTGTGTCTCTCTCTTTTTTTTTTTAATTTTATTTATTTATTTGTGTGTGTGTGTGTGTGTGTGTGTGTGTGGCCAGCTCAGCCCACCAGGGGGCGGGGAAGGCTGGCATGTGGTGCTGGTGGATTGAACCGCGGTCCCTGTGCTTTGCCAAGCCTGTTCCAAATAGGTGCTTTAGACCACTGAGCCATCTCACCAGCCCCTATTTGTGTCTCTTAAAGCTTGGATTTACATTTGTTTATGCCAAGAAGATATACTTTTTAAACATAAAATATCAAAATATCCCTAGAAAAATCAAAGGATTATTCATCTCTGCACTGTCAGTCTATAATCCAAGACTACGGAAATTCAAAACATGCTTGGGGAACTTAGTAAATCTTTGTCTCGAATGAATGAATGAAAACTAAATCAGTGAATAATACATGAATAAACGAATGGATGGGTGTATGGAGAGACAGACAGGTGGGTAGACTAGGGACATAGCTCAGTATAATAGTCATAGGCTCAATCCCCACATACATTATCACAGATTCCTTATTTGGCCCTTAAATTTATTAAGTTTCAAGGGGAAAACATAATTACAATGAAAAGACTATAATCTTCGAAATTAACAACTACTTCAGAATTAATGATTATACAAAAACTCTTTGATGTCCCATATAATTTTACATGTGAGATTTAGCAAGTAAGTCAGACTCTACAAGTAGATATGAATCATCTCTCAGTTTAAGAGGCACTAACAATTGCATGTTACATGTCATATAACATTGAGCTCAGAAAGATTGAACATTCTAAAGAATTCCTTAACAGTGGCCATCAGCAGGGTTTACATGTCTTTCTTTTTAAATTAGGTATTACCACAAAGGCTATGCGGCTTCAGTTTGCTAAAGGCATGGTCAGCACATACATGATATGTTTCACCCCAATGTATAAATGCTGCTTTTATATTACTACCTATATAAACTACCTAAATGAGATGACTACATTTAGTGTACATAAAAATATTAAATACATAGTGATGTAATATTATGAAAAGCTTTAAAAAAAACTTTCATCACTGATTCTTTTAATATTAAAATAGAATAAAGTAATATGTTAATATGATCAATACTTTCTATTTTGCAATTTAACTTGATAAAAATGTAAATGTATCACTAATGTTGAATGATCACAATGACATAACAAAGCAAATTACAAGATTAATTTATCTTTTAACATTAACAGAATGATCAAGCCTCAGAGAAAGAAGCTTTCATAATAATTAATCAAGTTAAAAACACTTTCCCTAAAAGCTCAGATTATGAACAATGTGAATTTCAGCTGGCAGCACAATTTACAATACCCCACTAAATGTAAGAAAAAGCAAAACAAGAAACAGAATTTATAGCAAGTATTTTACAAAATTCCTGATACTATATTTGTATAGCTATTAATGTTTGCTAAAGGCTTTCATATGTATTTCCTCATTTGATTCTCTCTAAAAATCAGTACTCACTGTAATTAACTTAAATGTATTGCTTTTCTGAGTCTCATGATTTAAATTACTAAAATTGCTAGAATCAGTACAGGAATATATGTTAATATTCTCTATTCTTTTAAGACAATGGCTATGTGTTCACAGACTTTGACAGCTTAAAAGATAAAGTAAAATGTTACAAAGAAATATGGAGGGTTGGGGACATAGCTCAGCAGTCTAAGAGCTGCCTGCTAAGTGTAAGGACCAGAGTTTGATCCCCAGTATTGCATACTGTGCCGGGCCCAAAACCAGGTGTGGTGGTGCACACCTGTAATCCCAGTGCTGGGGAGGGTAAGACAGGAGAATCACTATGAGTCAGAACTATGTAGTGAGACCCTGTATCCAATAAATAAATACATAAATGAAATTTTAAAAAAGAAAGAAAGATAGAAAGCCAAGTGTGGTGGCACATGCCTACAATACCAACACTTGGGAGCCTGAGGCAGGAGGATCACTCCAAGGTCAAGGCCAGCCTGAACTACATGATGAAACCTTGTATTATAAATAAATAAATAAATAAATAAATAAATAAAGTTGCTAATTTAGAACTGAGAAATGAGAGGGCAAGAAGACATGACATACTCTTTTAACACATTAGAAGACAGAAGAGTGAATATACGTAGATTATTTTTACGATTTCCCAGTAAATATTTAAATGGAACAATTTCAAAACTTTATATTTAAGTAGAAAATTAAGTTCCCTTATACCTGGCTCCAAGTTAGGAAGCTTCAATTTCACAAAGACATAAAATTCAGGAATATGTTTACATTTTAGAAGTATCAACTCAAAAAAATAAACAGGTACCATGTTACAAAGTCTCTAAGAATGACACTGAGTATAACAATTACATAAAAGTCTCAGCTCAATATAACCCAGAAAAAATTTTAATTTATGAATAATCTTGAAAGTCAGTGGCTATATTTATCTGACACATATTTATATACTTCTTAATGGCTACAATTGGTTAAAAATCAACATAAACAGATTCAGAGTTGGCTGTCCCAAACAGGAGGCATATACATAACATACTACTAATCAGATGGCCAGGCTCTGTGACTAGCTATTGAGGGTGAACATAAAGGTCACTTATGAGGTCTAGTTGCATACTTCAAACTTTAGTTCGATCACACTTTCATTAGAGTATGACAGTTGTTGGTATGCACAACCAACATGTTACATACTACTGAGAAAATCTCATACAAAACCCTATCAACATTTAATTAACAATATAGTTTTATTGTAAGCAAACAGCTTTTTGAATAGTAACTAAGAAAAACTGCTTTCACAGTCAACTTACTCCTTTCTATATTTAATCTGAATGATGACAAAATGTAATTCAGCAAGTCAAACTGACTACCCTCCTTAATATTTTAAATGATCATATTATAACATTTTCAGTTGTTATCTTTTAACCACAGAGATACAATTTACTTATCAATCCTTACATAGTCAAAGTCATTTTAAGATGAGTCATGAAAAAATATGTAAAACCTACAGCATTATAACAATAGGTTTAATGGCTTTAAACTGCTTAATCAAAAATGCTTAAAAATTTTAAGGGTCAGCCAGATAGCCCTGCTTAGGCAGAGCGCAGCAGCTGGGGTTCGATCCTGGAAGTGGCATGCTATGCCAGCCCTGCCCCCAGGGCACACTGAGACAGCGATTAAGACTGGGTGTGGTGGTATGTGCCTGTAGTCCCAGAGCTTAGAAGCATCAGAATAGGAGAAACACTACAAGTCCGATGTACATAGTGAGACCCTATAGACCCTACAGACCCTGTCCTAAATACATTTTTTTAAATGCTTAAAATTTTTAAAAATTTAAAAAGCAAATACATTTTGTGTACAAGACACAGAGAGCTGTCAATCTAAATATTCACTGACTAGCAGAACCTGTTAGATTCTATTAGAACAAGCTGTCAGTACCAAGGACACCAAGCAGGTATTGACTGCAATGGGCAGATTAACAGATGCTTTCTAGAGCCAATCCTCACAAATGTCAGGATCTGTACCGCTCCCTGATGAGAAGCTGGGCTGGGCTTCACAAAAAAGGAAACAGGCACCACAGAGCAAGGCTAGGAACTCCATCTGTCTGACGCATACCAAGCAAGTTCCAAGAGCCAAGTGACCTGAGGAGACAATGAACAGCCTCAGGAAATCAACAACTACATCATTACAGACACAAAGTAGTAACAGACAAACACAGCCAGGAGCACATGAGACCTGGCCCCCAGGCATGGATTTCACAGGGCTGAAGGCACAAACAAAACCCAGCTAGTCCCAGGTCTGGACTATAAACAGCCAAAAATATACAGAGACACAGAGAGAGATGAGAGACTATAGAAAGAAAGATGGAGAGGGGGAGGGGGAGAGGGAGAGGGACCCACACAGTGGTCAGATCCACAGAGAGGGACAAACCAGACCTACGTGACACAACACAGCCTGTTGTGGTTTGGAGTTTTTGCAAGGGGAACAACATAATACAGGACACATTTTATAATAGTATTTTACAATGAATCACCCAAGAATAATTTGTAAGAAGTGCAGGAAATCTATCCACACACTAAATACTAAAGACTCCAGCTGAGGACCCAAATCCTAATATCTTGCATGAGTCCAGATGAAAAAGCTTATAGCAGTGCCTCTCACAAGTCCAAGGAGAGCCCTAGAGCCCACAGCAAAGTCCCATGCAGGTCTGTTTCACGGATCTCTGCTGGAAAGGCCCCAAGGTCGGTGGTGGAAGCTAGGAAGTCCATGCCAGTGAAAAGAAGGACCTGTGCTAACAGGCTGAGGGATCTGAACTGGAGCGAGGGAGCAACACTCAAGGTAAGCACCAGAACTCCCTCAGAAGTACTGCAGCCATCCTCAGCAACAGTGATGTCCCCAGCTCCTCCAGTAATGAGGAAAACAGAGTTCCCATCAGGAAAGCCAATGCAACAAGCTTCTCCATGAGGCTGATCAGTGCATCATCTTCTCCTCTGGAGCCAGGAAGCGATGCTCAAGATGAGAACCAAAGCTCCTCCAAAGTTCATCGGGAAAGCCAGCATGACAAGATCCTCATCAGAACAGCCCAAGAGAGCTAGCAGCTTCCAATAGCTCCAAGTTTCTTGCAACAGCATCTCTAATAGCATTTTGGCAGCTTCTGTTCTCTTTATGTTACTGGCAACAACCTTAAGGTGGGCCTCCTGCACTCAGCACCATGCTAGTTGAATTCAGCTGGGTATAATAAATTGACCACCAGTTAGAAATCCACTATACAGCCAGAGTTACAAAGACACATGGCCAACTGCACCTAAATGTGGAATCCACATAACCAAAAACAGAGAGAGGAACATGTGGGACCTGAACAAGGGAAAGGATCTACAAACCATGGGTAGAATATAGAATTTAGATGTCCACCTATCAAGCACACACAAGCAGCATCCACCTGTGCGCAGTGCCCATGACCGCAGTCTACAGCCTTTCTTTGTGGTAATTTCTAATATTTCTGACATTACCTATGTACTTTATCCCTAACGCCAGTTTTTGTCCTTTAGGACTGATCCTTCAGTTTCTTCCTACAGAGACAAACATCTTTTTTCATTCCAATTCTAACTGTTAACAAATTTAGCAAGAAGAGTTTATCGAACAGTACTGTATGTGGAAATGGGAAAGGTTTCATTTTAAAAAATTCATATGAATTCTAATTTTGCAAAACACCATAAAAATAAGCCCAGAAAAAAATAAAACCAAAGCACAAGAAAATATACACTCCAGCTTCTTCAACATTAGTAAACCATATCTAACTACTAAAAACTTTCACATGTGTGGTTTATCTGTTAATCATAGTAACTCCCGGAAAGCAGTCTGGGTAGACTTTCTTTTACCCTCCTTGAGGCTCTGTCCTTCTACTACACTCTTGAAAACAATGTTCTCTGAATCAACAGGGCAAATGATGGACCCAGTAGCACAGGAAGTTGTCTGTGTACTCCCCTTGCTTACTTGCTGCCCTGCGCATGTGTTTGAGACCTTATATATACTCACAACTGTGTATTAGGAAGAAGGCCCAAGTTCATTTTACCTTAGTCACCTTGTGGAGGGGGTACAGCTCCTCCACAGAGCACTTGACTAGTTTATATGATGACTTGGGTTTGATCTCAGAATTAAAAACAAAACAAAACACAAGAAAAACTACTTTGAATTCCTCAGGTCATGGTGGTCTGGCAATAGATTCTGGTAATGTCATTCACATGAGTAATCATCCTTTACAATAAAGACAAATATGATTTAAAATATTTGAAATTAAAAGATGGTATTTTATGGATATCCAAACATAAACTAACATTAAAAGCAAATTTAGTTAACTTTTTTAAGTGGATGGCTTATAACAACTTGGCACTGAATGCTTAGTAAGAAAAGGTAAGATATGCCAAATGTATTAGGATGCATAAGTTGGTGTCTCTGTTGTCAAAGCATGCAATTAAGAGATAATACTTAGCAAGGTCATCCAGACTATTAAGGACAAAATAGAAAAACTCTTCGGGAAATTATATAGCTGTCTTACAAGACTTTAGCTCAGGTTGGTTCTATTTCTTTAAGAAGAAAGGCCATATATCAATAGTACTGATGACCAGTGATAACATTCTAATGCATGTTTAAAAAGAAAACAAAGAGTACACACCAAACAATACTTATTGTAAAAAGAGAACCTCCTAATATCTTTAAAAGGACTTTAATTTAAAATATCACAATAAAGACAGAGAGTTTTAAATTTCTGACCAAATATGAGATTTTATGTCCCATATTACAGATGTTTTCTTGCAAACTGTTGACTTTGAGGGCAATGGTTTTCTAAAAAGGTAAGCCTAGACACAAATCCTGGTCTAGCTTCTGCCTAGCTCTGTGCCTGGCCATGATAATAAGTCTTCTGATACAGACCTTCATTCAGGACTAAAGCTTGATGAACATTAACAGATTTTAATAGTCCTTGGCTGTCAACAATGCAAATATAACAGTGTTTTGAAGCAAGCTTGACAGTGCCTCTGGTTGCAATGCCTCCTCTCTCCAGGCACTGTGAAAACTCTTCTCGTGATCTCCAGAGCCAGAACCTGGCCTTCCTACCTCTCAGGTCTATTCACCAAGTACCATCCTAACTTTTTATTTTTTACATTTCAAATAATTAAAGAGGTGCGTAAGAACAAAAACATCTAATACCTTGGAGAGTTGACCACAATTCGGATTCCCATATTTGCCCTCATCCTTCTTTAAAAATATGAAGCATTAGGATAAAAGTGAGCCCTATTTCATATTCTATCCTAGAAGGCAAATATGCATATTCTCCTAGGAGTCTGTTGTATACTTTAGCATATGGCATGCAAATAGGAGCACACATAGAAATGTCTGGCTGTGTCTGATTTCTACCCTTCCCTGCAGACCAGGCAACCTGATGTTTAGGTCTTGTTCATGGTACTGTGTTCTCTCCATACCAGAGAGTCACACGGTTGTTCCTTTTGGCAAGAATAAGCCCCACACCCTTCCTTCCATACACCTTATTTGGTTCACATCTACAGATTCCTGAAATTCAGTTCAAACATCTGTTCTAACCAAGACTATGTCTCTATAAAGTTCTTGACTCAATACATTTTTACAGCACACAGTACTTTTTCTTCCTGTGGTACTTAGCTGAAATTATCCGGACTTCTTTCTAAATCTCTTTTCCACATCAGAAGCTACCCAAGGATATGTTCCATTACCACTTTGCTCCAGGCTGAACCCCCAGTCCTAATGTAGAACAAATTGTCACACAGAAAACCATCAGAAGAATGGGATGTTCTAGGACAGAAGGGCTGCTTGCATCATGCTGAGCAAACAGACAATTATAAAAATTCTAATGCAGTTAAAGCTTCTACCATCCTCTTGCCTTTCAAAATATGCTACAGCTGACCTTTGCTCTGTTGTTGCTGTAAACACAATACATTTCTGCTGGCCTTCCTGTCATCATCAATGTCAACTGCCTCTGTGGAGCCTCATTCCTAGAATCAACATCAATATCAATTCATTTCTGATCTTCATCAATGTCAACTTACTTTTGATAAGGAGATATTTACATATTCAATATAATTCATAGAAATTTACCTGTGAAACTGTCAGCTTAAGTAGTTTCTCTTTCAAATGCTAGAAAGATTCTGCTATCTTCTAATCTCATTTAAATAAAACTCAGAATTTTTACCCCAACCTTGAGCCATAACGAGTTATTTCTATTGGCCTATCAGGCCTCATTTAATACTACAGTCTTCCACAGTCACCACAACCATTTTCCTATTCCTGTCTGTAAAATAAATGAGAATTGAGTTAAGAACCATCTAAAATTACCACTGACTCTGTTTTATCACTTTTCATCAAGACATACCAAGAACTGTATCAAGAAATGTTTATTAACATCCAGAAAAAGTTCTGCTTGTTTTCCATGAAGGTTGCACCACCACTGCCATCTTCCAGTACTCCCAAGTGTCCCGGGCAACAGTAGCATAGAACTCTTGGGAGTCCCATACCTAGTCAAGTGGAGGTCACTACATATTTCAGGGACTCTTGAGGAAGGTATCTGGTAGGTATACTCTATCTATAAGAATTCACATCTAAAGAACTTTTTTGTACCTGATGCAACAACGGTGCTTGCCCACAGTGTGTTTTCTATGCTGAGACTTTCATGAACAGGAGGGTCACTGTCTTCCTGTTTGGGGGGAAGAAAAGGAAAATAAATTTTTTTCTTATCATTTATTCTTTAGATATCTTCAGTGCTAGAAACATGTCCACAAAATGGATCCAAGGAAACAGAAGTAAAAGGTCAGTGCAAAAAAGGAATTTAAAATACACACATATTAAAAAGGTAATTTCACAATTTCAAAGATTCACCTTATTTTTAATGTTTAGTTTTAATATAAGGAAAATATTTAAATTTTTTCAAACACTAAACATTCTGATATTTTAAGACTATGCTAAAAATCACATCCTCAAACATAGCCTGACTCTTCCTGGACTGAGAACTACTAATCTAAAAAGCTGGAAATAAACTGTATAGGCAGAATCACAAGTGAAATCACCAAAGGTTATTTCATGCACATGATAAAATTTTCTCTCCATGCCTTTTGTCAGTGATGAAGGCTACACTTTTCAAGTTATGTGTCTGCTCATAAAAGAAAACCTGCTTCTGTGAACAACACTATACTACATGAGAAAAGTCATTTAAATTTTTCTTTAAAAATGCTCTATTAAACATTTTCAAACAAAATTTAAATATAAGCTATATGTTGCTAATGTTGTACACAAATATCAAAGAAAATGGGGTATAGAGTTACATGTTGCCCTCACTGCTAGTATTCTCCCTTAAAATGATGACATTTCCAAAAGAACTTTATTTTATTATAAACTGACAATCTGCTATCAAGATATATTTTAAGATAATAATTAAAGCAAATGCAGGAAAACAGGGAAGATACTGAAAAAATATTTTCCAAAATAATCTAAACAGGGGCCAGGAAGATAGCTCAGTGGGCTGAGCGCTTGCCTGGCAAGCCCAAGGAGCTAGGTTCAACGCCCAGCACAGTGCTGGCTGTTGTGATGCATGCCTATAATCCCAGGGCTGCGGAGGCTGAGACAGGAGAATCCCTAAAAGTCCAACCTGAGTAGTGATACTGTGTACCAAATAAATAAAATAAAAATAGATAAATAAATAGCCAACCAAAATAATCTGCATGTAAGAATGAAAGGCTTGGGCTGGTCAGATAGCTCAGCAGATAAAAGTGCCTGCTTAGTCAGACACAGGGACTTGGGTTTAATCCCTGGCTTGCTGTGCTGGTCCCACCCCGGAGGCATGCTGAGAATGCAATTGAGATTGGGTGTGGTGGTGCACACCTGTAATCCCAGAGCTTGGGAGGCTGAAAACAGGAGGTTTACTAAGAGTCCAATCTGGGTAGTGAGACCTTGTAGACCCTGTAACAAATACATTAAAACACACACACACACACACACACACACACACACACGATTCTGATGTTGTTGGACAGTGTTCTATATTTTTTCTCTCTTTTTTAGGGGTGGGATG
>NW_004524696.1:7575711-7627737 GCF_000260255.1 Octodon degus | reverse complement strand
TTTATTTATTTATTTTGGAACCAGGGATTGAACTCAGGCCCTTGTGCTTGCCAGGGAAGTGCTTATTCTGCTGAGCCATCTCCCCGGCCCCATCTGCCAATATTTATAAAGTAAAATTATTTCAATTTCATTTGGAGAAAGAACTATACTAAGGAAACAGAATTTTTAAGTGGAAAATAGGAGGCTTACATTATCCCAGTATAAATATATTTGGGGGAGGGGGATGAAGAGACATGTCAAAAAGCAGTATTAGTGTTTATGTTAGGATGATGGAGTTATTAAACATTTTCTGCTGTGTATAATCTTATACAATGTCAGCAGTATGCTTGCAAATTTCTAAATGTACCTGGAATCAAATTGGGCTCTTTTCACAGAAACTCACATACCATGATTAGTCCTTAAAATATGTGAAGATATGTAAGCCTTCTACTTCTTCTTCTCCAGTACTGTTTTCATTTCTTTCAGACAATGCCAGGGAGGGAACTGCTCTTTGTTCCCTTATTTATAACTGAAGTAGCTCTTCAAGGGAAAAATCAAAACTGTCTGATTTTGGAATAACTGATTAAGGAAAACTAAATTATCTCTTTGATTCTTAAGTTAACTTTAGAAGAGAGATAAAATGTAATAGATTAAATCATTTTTCACTTAAATTTGTGAGTGAAAGGAAACCTCTAGTTTCTGTATCATACAGATGATCTTAAGAGTATTATTCTGATAAATATAATTGAACAAAAAAATCTATATATCCTTGTGCTTATTTCCTAAATACAGACAAAATGAGATATCCTTCAATTTGTGTTGGTCTAGGAGTTCCAGCAAACTGAAAGTACAGCTGGCATAAATAGGCGAATTGGTGATTCACATATGTATTATGTGATACAGAAAAAAAAAAAAAATTCTGTAAAGAAATTCTGAGTTGTTTTTACTGTTCCATGGCAATTTCTATATTTGTTTATTGCACAGGCTTGTAAGCTAAACAACTGCAGAACTGACATTTACCTTTCTTGCATGGAATAGGCATTCAAACTTGTCCAACATATTAATAACCAAAGAACAAACTTTAAACCCCTCTAATTTCCACACATGTAACACCATCCATGAAAGCCACTGCCTGCTGCTAACCAAGCTATCTATTATATCTTTCAGACTACCTGCTATGGTTTGTGTCTAGTTGTTCCTCCAAAGCCTCATATAATCATGCAGCGGGCTTCCAGAGTTTTTTTTTTTTTCTTTTTAATAATTTTATTGAGAAACAAATAGCAATGAGACAGTTTCAAAACCAATTACTAGTACAGTTTCAGCAATTAATACATTGCATATTGTTGTATTCTTAGTGGATATTCATTGACCAAGATACAGACATGATATTCTGTCCATAAACGCTATTAGAACAAATCTCTCTATTCACTGAATTAAGAGAATGCAGCTGTATAACTATCCTAACTATTCTGAATATACACATACAAAATGGTAAGTCATTTGTATTCTCCTTTTATGGATAGTTTTGTCAGAGAAGAGCATTCCATTAAATACTGTTGGTGCGTGAACCCAGCAAAATATTCCAATACAGTCCAGTAATCCATAACAGTAGTGGGTTTTCTGTAAGACTGTCAATGTCATAGTCCAATGCTGGGATTACGGGTGTGAGTGCTACACCCATCCTGGGGCAGGTATCTTGCATACAATATAAATTTGGGAAAGAGGCTTGCTTTCTAGTCCTCTTCCCTTTTTGAACTTGCTGTATTCCTACCACCTTGAACTACTGCCCTCTGCCACATGCCACTCTGCTTTGAAGCCAGCTGATTATAGACTGAAACCTCCACAAACTGTAACCTTTCCTTCTTTAATATTGGGTGTTGAGTATGTTGTCCTAGCAATGAGAGAAAAGTAACTATCTTTCCTCCCATCCCAGCAGCTGCCATCTTCAACTTACCAAGCAAATAAATACAATTTCATTCATTTAAAAATATTCTCAAGGGGCCAGGGAGATAGCTCAGTAGAATGAGTGCTTGCCTGGCAAGCACAAGGGCCTGAGTTCAATCCCTGGTTCTGCCAATCAATCAATCAATAAGTTCCCAAGGCTTTCCTTAATCAGAAAGTTTTAAAAGTTATTCATTCTTGCATACTTTTTAGTATTATATTTCTTCTTATGTCAATGCTAAGAAAAGGGACATTAAAATACACAAAATTTTATAAGGTTTCTGAAATACAGATAAATGGTCTATACAATTTAGTTTTAAAATTTAAGTTGGCTCTCCCATTACTCTTCTATAACCATTTAATTGTGTGAATGTTTTTTGTCTAAGTTATGTATTGAAGAGTGCACAATATCTATGCATTTTCTTTTCAATTCTGTAATAGCAATGACAGACTTTAAACATTTTTCTAATATCAAGAAAATTATTCTAAAAGGTAGTTCTTTACATATCTCATGCAGTATGGAATAAAGATTAGGGAAATGAGAAAGAAATTATCTCTAAATAATTTTCACTTTCAGTTTCCTTCTTCAGAATTTGAAAAGATAAAAATCTGCTTCGGAGGTAGAATATAAAATGTTTCAAGCTCTTCTCTCAATAGTGTATTCTATTTAACAGACAATAAGGATTTGCTTTTTTAAAAGAATATTTTGATTGGAAAAGACATGAATGATGTTAAGTATGCTCTGGTTTCCGAAAGAAATTTCAGCAGAAAATGCATTGTAAGAAAGATTAAAAGGGGGGGATAATGGTAAAGAACTGCAAATATCACTAAAACTTCAAAACTGGCTAGTTTTAAACCCAAGCCTTTCAAGAGAATGCCTGTCTTCAACAATATGTGAGATTAACATTAGCAATGACCATATGAACCACCACAGCAAATAATACAAAACCAGATTATCCTGGCGTCATGTGTAAGGAGGCAGAGGTAGTTACGACTCACAATGTGCATATCTATCTCAGATCCTGCACAGGCAACAAAACGTAGAGTAAGTCTCTCTTAACATAAGTGTGTCTTCCATCACAATTTCACCATTGTTTCATCAATATGCATCACCTGTGGCACCTTCATCTGTGTTCTGAATGGAAGGATTCTCATCTGTGTCTATTCTGACATGAAATGATTTTTACCTCTATGGAAATACCTCAGAGATACAAATCACCAATAGGATAACTGTAATTGCTTTCCATTCCCCCTAGGTTCATTACATTATCAGTCCACAAGACCATACAATGTCCCAATGAGCTATCTTGGGTAGTTCAATCTAAAACATTGACCCAAGTGATTCCTTGATATTAATGTTTTAGATAACTCTGGGTGATATTAACTCTCTGCAAATGATACACAAACAATAAAGTATATATACAAAGTAATATTTTAAGATAACCTAGCAATTTTATTTTCTGTGTTAGAACAGACATTGAAAGGCCACCCAGTTACTTACCTCCTACATGCCTGTTACAGTTAAGTTCCACACACTTACACTGCTGATAGGCACTGCACAGGAAGTAGAGCTAGCCTGACAGAAGATCATTGTCACAGACCTCCTCATCAAGCACTAGGACTGTTCCCATTTCGTATTCCAGCTAAGCATTTTTACCTTGTGTGTGCCACCTAGCAGACTCCTTGTGATTGACTGTAATGCAGAATAAGAAGGAACTACACTGATTGCTTAGTGGACTAAAGCACCTGCTTAGGCAGTGTGCAGCAGCAGGGGTTTGATCCCAGGCATGCTGGGCCGGCCCCATCTGTGGGGCACCCAGAGACACTTATGGAGACTAGGTATGGTGGCACTCGCCAGCACTTGGGAGACAAAAACAGGAGAATCACGAGTCCAATTTAATGTAGTGAGACTCTGTAGACCCTGCCCTAAATACAGAAAAAAACAAAACAAAACAACTACAAACATTTCTGAGGTACTCATATATTTTCTCATTAGTCTTCTTAAGAATACTAAACAGTAAGATTAAAAAGGAGGTGACACACAGCCAGGTACAACCATCTAATAAGTGGTGAGGTGATAATTCTAATCCAGATGTTACTAGCCAGCATTTTAGTTTATTTTCTCATGGTGTAACAGAACATCAAATTAGGTAATTTGGTTCATAGTTCTAGAGCCTGGGGAAAACAAATCAAGGGGATACATCTGAAGAGGACCTCCTTCTTGCAATACAAGACCACGTAAAAAGAGAGGAAAAGGGGGTTAAATTCTCCCCTTTATCAGATACCCCCTCCTGAACCACTCCACAACAGCAGTTTTCATCCACTGATCAGGGTAATTTTAATGACACAATCAACTCTTCAAGGTCCTGTGTCTCATTGTACTGGCACTAAGGATTCAGTATCCAGCACATGAACTTTGGAGGATACATTCAAGCCACAGTAGCAAGGAAATCATGTGCTATCAACACCTGAAAACTTCCTCTGATCTATTTAACAAAATACAGCAGGCTGTGGTAGTCATGAAAGCTGTAGGAATTCATGAGTATTCTCATCTATTAAATAAAACAGTCTTCTGGAGGAAACATAGACTGCACATCATTTGTAGCACTGACAAAGGCCACAAAGGTCAGCATTACCAAATGATTAGTCCTCTTTTTTTTTTTTTAGATTTCTGTCATTTATTACTTGCTGTGCTTCAAGCATTACACTGAGTCCATGTTCACAGGTACCCTGTACTCATACCTTACTATAGCCTCTCTCACAAGTGCACAGATCCTCAGTTTTTTCAGCACTTGAGAGCACAGTGCTTACTCTGGTCACGTGTCAGTGAAACCTATAATGGCTGTATCTATACTAATGCGTAAAGACTTTGTTTTCTTATCCCCATTACCTAACAACACAGTAAACAATGATTTGCATAGCATTGCATTAACTTAGTGTTTTATGTAATACAGAGATAATTTAAACTATACAAGGGTGTGTATAAGTTCTATGCAAATACTACACCATTTTATATAAGAGGCTTGATCACGCATTTTTGTGACCTAGGAGTAGAAAGGGCTTGGAGATTACTCCTTCCAGGACACTCGGGGCTGACTTCACAACAAAGAAGGACTATTCCTATTAACTTCTGTGTCAATAAATAAAAGTAAAGATGACAACTCTTTCTTCAGGTTTTCTGCTCAATATGAAGTTTCGACATCACTTTCATCACCTTCAAGACTGACTACAAAAAGATAGTCTGTGCCCATTCTCTTTCAACAATTTTGAATTTGCTGTCAGGATGTGGGGATGGGAATAGGCCCATAACAAAAAAGCATCAAGCTCACATGAACATTTAATGGTCACTTCACTGATGTAAACCACAAGCCATAGGCTGCCTACAGTGACACTTCACAAAAGACAGTCCTTGCCCTTGAAAAGCTAATAATACAGGCAGAAAGAGATCTGATATAAGGTAAATATGCTTAGATGCTACATAAGTTATATGCAATTTGCTGTGGGAATTTGAGAGAAGTAAATTCTGATTTTAGGTTTCAGGAAAACTACCTAAAGCCCAAGACTGAACTAGGCTTCAAGAGAATAACGGAACTGTTGAAAATCATTCCAGGCAAAACAAACATCTTAAAAACAGGATTTAGAAATAAAAATTCTTTAAAATCTTTACAGAGGGTCCTGGGAGATAGCTCAGCAGAATAAGTGCTTGCCTGGCAAACACAAGGTCCTGAGTTCAATCCCTGGTACCGCAAAAAGAAAAACAAAAAATCTTTACAGAAAAGTAAAGACTAGATAGCTTCAAGAAGTGTGAAAAGGGGAAGGAGGGCCCAAAGACTCTGACTGGGAAGCTAACTAAGCATTAAGTCAAGGCAGGCATCAATATCCATTTGAGGACCTCAGTGTTACTCTATGGGAATGGGCCATACCAGTGTGCATGAGCACAGCAATTTCAGAGGCTGCTATACATTAGGTTCAATGGCCTCATCAGGGAGAGAGAAGCTATCCATTATGTTTCTTTTATTGCTAGCATATGTTTCTGTTATTGTGTACAAGATATGCCATCTTTTCATGTTTAGCATTTGCATTTCTTTTTGATAAATAGGTCATATTCTGTGCCCACTTTTCTATCAGGTCTCTAGTCTTTATCACACCTATTTCTTTTTCTGAAGAAAGGTAAGACTAGTTTAATTTTTAAGTACTGGTAATATACATAAGATTAATCATTTTAGCCATTTTTAACAATACAGTTCAGTAACAATGAATATATTCAAACTACTGTACAACCAGCACCATAGCCCATCTCCAGCACTACTTTATCTTACAAAACTGAAAGTGTCCCCATTAAACACTGATTCTTCATCATCCTCTCCACCCCTTTGCAACTACCATTCTGCTTTTTGACTCCATGAATCTGATTACAAACTCCTCATGTAAGTTGTCATAAAATATTTAAGCGTTCACGACTGGCTTATTACACTTGGCATAATGTCTTCAAGTTCCATCCATGTTTTAGCATATGTCCAGGCAGACTGTCCATATTGTCAGCTTCATATAATTGTCTCATAACTCTTCATCTAGCTGACATTGCTTATGCTTATTTCTGTCACGAAAATTACTCTTATTTTCATTAACTCAAATGTACCAAACTTTTTAAATTGAAAAGTCTTGACAGTTTTAGGTTATTGATAGCTACCCATGTTTTCTTGCAGAACTAGCCCTTCAAATTTCTCTTGTAATAATTCATAGGCTATTCCAAAATTATTTAGTCTCCAAAGTTTGGCAATTTCACAGTTGTCTTTCTGTTAATGATTTTCTATTTAATTATGTCATGCTTAGAGAATGTATTTTGAGTTCAATAGGTTCATATAACATACTAAGATTTGTGGGATAGAGCTGGATATTTTTTCTGCATGCATTTAAGTAGATTTTGTATTCTATTGCAGACAGATGGTATGTTTTGTAACCATCAAGTGAATGAACATCAATGGAGAATATTTGAACCTATTATGCCTTCCCTAATTTTCCATTTGTTCAATTATTGAGAAGTGGTTAGTGAAATTTCCAACTATGGTAAGCTCCAAACTCACAAACAAATTTCATTCTGGGAGAATACTTTTAAGTCGGACTTGTTTCCAAGTCTGACAAAGTGAGTTTTATATACTTCTGACATAAACAATTGCTTTGTGCTTTCTAGCAGTCCTCTCCATACAAAATTGCTTTTCTTCTTGCTTCTGGACATGCGGGGCTTTAATCAGGCACTATACTATATTGTACATTACTGCACTTTTCAGTAAGCACACAGAACAACTTTGACAATGTTCAGTAGACACAAATAAGCTGTTTTTGCTATCTGTTTATATCTATGAATGTTAATAATGTAAAGTCTGTTTGTATCTGTGAAAGTTTGCAACTTGAATGTTCTTATGTTGGGGATTTACTGTATCACTATGGATTTCTCCATTTCTCCTTGCTGCTCTAATGATTTTTGGTTCATGTAGTTGGCAGTTCTCTTACTAGGTGCACAAATGCTTACAGTTATACGCTCTCACAATAAACTAATCCTTTTTTCATTATATTCTGAAATCTACTTTATGTGTTATTACTACAAGTCTCTAATTTCAGTAAGTGATAGCCTGTGGTATTCTTTTGTAATCTTTTTACTTTTAACCTGTGAATGATTTTAATGTATTTTCTTATAGGCTCTATATATCTGAATCTTGCTTTTTATACAGTCTGACAATCCTAGCCTCTTAATTAAGTATTTAAATTACTTACATTTAAACATGAGTTACTAAAAGTTTCTAATCTTAATTTCTCAATATGTAACAGTTATATTTATTTATTTATTTATAGGTATATACTGCTATAAGCAATGAATGTGTATGATTTCATTTTTAAAAAAATATACCATGACCTACTTTATAAATAACTAGATGTATTTAGCATAGAGTGCCAAACTGACCGAACAGAGTTACCCCAGATTTATATCCATGAATGCTACTGAGCAACCCTGGTCAGTTTTTCCTAAATGGTTTCCCTGCATACTATAAACAGACTTAAAAGTATTAGAACAGGATGTAGAAGTCAACAACTGGATTATGGTTCCTCGAGTGATAAGAATATGCCTGATACTCTTCCTATTGGCTTGAGATAAACCAAGTATGTATCTTCCTGCTTAAATGAAGTCACTTTTTTCTCGATCATTATATAATCCTCCTCCCTATAACCCAAGTGCAGGGATTTACTTGTCTTGTCTTGCTGCTACCTAAGACATATGCTTCTATCCCTAGGTCCCCCAACAAATTATGCTCGGTGTAATCCTGGATCTATCTGCCTTTCTTTGGGCGTTTTACATAATCTCCTCCTAGAACACAAGTACTGAATTTTTCCAGAACATCTGGTGATGTTCAAAGAGACTGAAAAATAAGTATATTAGGGGCCAGCCAGCCAGCTCAGTGGACTAAAGCACCTCCTTAGGTAGAGTGCAGCGGCCAGGGTTTGATCCCTGGACTTGCTGCACTGGCCCTACCTCTGGGGCACAATGACACAAGGATTGAGACTGGGCACGGTGGTGCATGCCTTTAATCCCAGTGCTTGAGAGACTGAAAACAGAAGCATCACTACAATTCTGATCTTTTAGTGAGACCCTGTACTAAATACATTTAAAATAATAATAATAATAATAATAATAATAATAATAATATAGCTGACCAGATGATGTGAATACTTTTAAACTGGGCGTGGTGGTGCACGCCTGTAATCCCAGCACTTGGAAGGCTGAAAACAGGAGAATCACTACAAGTCTGATCTACATAGTGAGACCTGTAGACCCTGTCCTAAATACAGAAAAAAAGAAAAATAAGTATAAAGTAATTATCATATTTTAATAACATCTATTAATATGGTAAAATACTTTGCTAATCTTTTTAATATCCTACATTTTTAGTGAAGTACACCCATATAATCTATAAATTAATAAGGCAGAATCTGGTACTTTAGATCTATTTTGCCTACTGTATCAATTTGGGGATATAGTCATGCCTCACTACTCATGGGAAATTGGTTCAGGAACCTTCCTATAGAAAGAAAAGTCCACAAAAGTCTTACATAAAAATGGCAGAATATTTGCAAATAACCCATGCACATCTTGCAATATACTTCGAAACATTTTTAAATCACTGACAATACTTAATAAAATATAAATGCTATGTGAATAGTTATGCTGTATTTTGGGGTGAATAAAGTCAAGAAAATAAATTTTGTATATGCTTAGTACAGAAACATTTTTTTTTTTCCAAATACTTTTGATTCTTGGTCAGTTGAATGCAAGGATATAGAACTCACAGACACAGAGAGCCTGCATTCTTATTCACTGAGTACCTCTGCCTTTTAATTTAGAGTTTAATTCATTTATGTTTAATTACTGAATTAACCATCTTAATTTCTATTTGTGGTACCAGATCTCTAGTTTCTTTTATTACTCTTTTTTCAGGTTGGGGACTAACTGACTTCATTTGAATATCCAATTTCATGGGTTTGTTATCTTTCTCTGCTTCTTTTGTAGTTGTTGCTATAAGAATATGTATCCTTCATTTATCACTTTACTCTGAATCAATATTATATCAATTCACACACAATATATTTTTAAAACACCTCATTTATTACCTGGCCTGTGAAGTTTCCACCTTAACAGATAGTACCATTTAAGTGCCACTATCAACCGTGAACAAATTGTCTATCCAGGAACTACTTGGACAGGCACTAAGCACAATGTATTCTGCTACAGCTGTAAGCCCTACAGGTTCAGTGGGGCCAAAAAGCTGTCACCACAAGTCCCATAGAGCCAGAGAGCACCAAATGCCAGTCTAATCTTTCCTTTCTTTTAAATTATGGCCATACTCCCAGTAACAGTGAAGTTGTAAAAGAGTTCTCTCAGACTACTCACACTGGGGAACCTGTTCCACAGCAGGCTTCCTACAATTACTCCTACCTTGGGAAGCAGTACTGATGCCACATGTGCTAGTCTGTTCTCATCAATTTATGGAAAGGGCTATTTTTCAAATTCTTTGGAAACCATAATCAAATTTTTGATTTTACTTAACAAATTTATTGTAAGTGCAAAATTATCTGAGCAGTTTTACCTATTCTTAATATTCAAGCACAATAGTAATTTTAGCTAATTTACTGTATACCATGTGCTGCATTGTGAATACTTGTGTCCTTCCAAAATTCTTATGTGGAAAATTAATTACCAAGGTTATAACAAATTAAATGGGGGCAGACCCGTAGGGAATAGGATTGTAGACCTTACAAAAGAAAGCCCAGAGAGGCCAGCAAGACAGCTCAGTGGACTAAAGCAGGCGCTTTAGCATAGGGACCCTGGTACGATCCCCAGCCCCACATGCCATGCCAGCCCCACCCCAAAGGTGGGCTGAGCTGGCCAGAGTCTGGGCATAGTGGCACATGCCTATAATCTCAGCACTGGGGAAGCTGAAAGCATGAGGATCACCACGAGTCTGAGGACCTGTTTAGGGAGACCCTGTAACAACCAAATATATTAAAAAACAAAACAAATCAAAACAAAACAAACAAAAAAACCTGCCGAGATCCTTCTACCACAAGAAAATACACCATTGAACTTGCCACCCTTAAGTCAGAAAAAGGGCCCTCAGCAAATACCCGATCTGCTTTGATTGTGAACAGTCCAGCATTCAGAACTCTGAGAAATAAATTGCCATTTATAAATTACCAAATTTATGGCATTGTGCTACAACTGCCTGAATTGACTAGGAAATCATCACTGTTTGAAAAGTCCAGGTGTTTACTTAAGGATGGTAAATTTCAAGTTATGGGAAAATGTTCTCCTATGGATAAACTCCTTTCTGTCCTCAACTCTGACTCTTTAGTTCAGGAACACATGCTTTCAGGTCCTGTTAAGACATTCAATCTTTAGCTCTTTTAACCACTTTCCTTGTGCAGCAAGCTTTGCTGAAATCTGACTTCAGTTATATCTGTTCTCTTCAACCAATGTGAAGAAGACAGCTTCTAAAGATCCAGAGGAAGCAGGATAAAGTAAAAGTTAAATTTCTCAAGTGTATCTATTGAGATACCAACATTACAGGTCTCAGAATGCCAATGGTTCCCTACTACTAAGTATGAAAAACTTGCCTCATAATTCTGTATGCTTTCCAGGTGCATACATGCCAGAGATACTAAGGAAGGCGGTCTTACTTTCTTTGCCTATTTTTGTTGTGAACAGCAACAGTCCACCCTCTTTAAACCCTCATTAAAACATCAAGTCATTCCAGAAGTAAAGCTGTTACTCACAACAGTCAATCTTCTGCCACAAGGACCCTAGACAAGTCCCATAGTGAGATCTAAAGGCACTGCAAAGCTCAGCCTGCAGATATCATTACCTCCTACTTGCTACCTCCACAGAAGAAAGTGATCGAAGCTCAAAACCTCACCATAGAGCCTGATCCCATAAACTACTTTTAAGACAAACTGTGTTAGGTTGAGTTTTCTCAAATGCACATCCTGGATGCTGATTTTAATTATGTGCTTTATTGGAGGTGGGAATTCAAGAAAACACTTTGAGGTAGTTTTTGTTAGTATTTATAGTTTTATCACACAGGATAAGAGAGTATAGTTTATATTAACTTTATTTGTGGTGCAAAGGTTTTTGTTGGAAAAAAATTTATGATCAAGTTTTCATAACACTTTATATATGGTGAAACATTACTATAGATCAAAGCTCAAAAATGTAACAAAGGATTGTGATTTACTGATTAAGTTAATTAGAACTAACTTCTATACCTTTCCCCTGTCTACTTGATCAGCTTAGAATTCAAAAAAAGCTTTGAAGTCTATCCTGGACTCTTTCATTTTTACAGTATCTATGTTTACTTCATTCTAATTCTAATTGTATGCCTTTTTGTAAGTCCAGCCTCCTCTTCTTTTGTACTTGGTATCTTTATCTAATCTTATACTTCCAACTTTCTTTCCAATTATGTAAAAAAGAACTGTATGAACTGAGCAAGTCATTCAATGTTCAAAATAATCATTTTAGCAATTTTAGTAAGTTTTATACTTTTAATCATTATCTTTTGATCAAAGGCATGGTATTCCAACCTGGTTCTTCTGTCAAGATCATCAGCTACAAGTGAAGTCTCTTACTCTGTCCTTTACTCACTAGAGAGCTTCTTCTATTTCCTTCTCTCTTCCTCTTCCTACTTTTTAGCTGGTCATTACTTTAGCGAGCACCTAAAATTCACATATTCTTTCCCAATTCCTATCATCGTTTTATTCTTAGATATATTGGTACTCTTGGTGTTTACCATAAAACCTTCCCTAGAGTCTCCATTTTATCTATTGACAGGATAAAGTGAAAGATTTGTTAGTGAGATAGCCCCTAAATTTTGTATGCTTAGCTCTTCACAGCCCTGATACTAGAAAAAAAAGCCTAATGGGGGACAATCTTTGGCTTGCAATGTGCCATGTAAAGCTCTTGAAAATTTTATTCTGTTCTCACCTTGGACTAAGATTCTAGAGTCAAATTTATTTCCTCCTAGTAAGAATGATGTGGCCTAGCTGGCTAAAGACCAAAGAATTTTTCCCTTACATTTAAAATATATAGTATCTACATATTTTGATGTATTCTCAGGACATTATAAATGATATGAATTTAAGAATGCTTAAATTTGGTACGGTTTACTCAAGCTATAATATTTCAAAATTGCTCCAAAAGTCCCATGCTTTTTTTTGCTGCTCTTTGAAATCCATCACTTTCTGATGTTATTTTCACTTTTCATCTTACGTGCTTGCCATTACAATACTTACTGAATATACTGCCATCTCTTCTCTGCCCCTGCCCAAAGCAAGCATACTGTCACATGATCCTCATTTCTGAGATGTTCATTGTTATGGTTTCTGTCTAGGTGTCCCCCCCAAAGCCTCATGCAGCCTTGAGGTGGCTTCTGGAGTTTGTGATTGATTATTGTGGGTGTAGATGCTGCCTGCCCTGGGGCAGGTAATTTGCATTACAATGTAAGGTGGGAAGAGAAGCTAGCTGCTTGAGCTGCTGCTACTCCTCCCTTGCACTCTTGCTCTTTGCCACCAACATGAAAGGTTGCTTTTTGCTCTGTGCTGCTCTGTGTTGGACCCAGCTAAGTACGGACTGAAACCTCCAGTAACTGTGAGCTAAATAAACCTTTCCTTCCTTCATTTTGAGTGTCGGGTATTTGCCCCAGCAACGAGAGAAGAGTAACTAAGACATTCATGTCCTTCTGTAATTTCCCTAGCACTCAGCACTCATTAACATTTCCTATTTTTGAGATTTTAACCCCAGTTCTAAGGTACATTTTCCTATCTAAAATTATTTGGTTAACTATTTAAACGAGGTCTGTTGAATTCTTCCAACACTGCTCAGCCTTAAAATATATTCTTTGCTTGATTTTTTATTTTAATTTTATTGAGAAAAAGAAATGAGAAAGTTTCAAAACCGATTAACAGGACAGTTTCAATAATTAATACATTGCATATTGTTATTGTATTAGTGGTTAATCATAGGACAAGATGCAGACATGATATCCTGCCCATATTTTTTTAATGTCATTTGTGTTGACTCCTTCTTTTTCATTGATGCCTATTAGTCTCACATTGTTCATCTTTGCATTATCTTTCAGGTGATGGATTATTCTTTCCTGCATCCTCGTTGTTTGTAAGAGATCCTTTCTTACCTTTTCACTAGCTGCACCAGCATCTTCAAGATCTGAAACTCTGTCTTCACATTCACTTAAACGGTTTTGCAAGCTTCTGATTGAGATTTTAATTTCCTCTATATCTCTTTGACTATGCTTCATGCGTTCTATTTCTTTCCTGTATTGCTCATTCAAAGAACCTGTCATTTTTTAAATCTCCTCTATATTTTTATCAATATCTTCTTTAGAAGTAGTTATAAACTCTTTTACTGCAGTGCTTTTTTCAGATTGGGTTTCCTCCCTATGTTTCTGTAGTTGCTTGTTTACTTCAGATGCTATGAGTTCTGAGAGTTCTTTTTTATATCAGAAAAGAATTGTGCTCTGATTTCCTCTCTATCTTTCTGCTGTTGCTTATTTACTATTGACGCTATTAATTCATGCATTTGAGCCGAGCTGGTGTCCTCCGCACTTGTTCTGGGTGGGCACTGAGTTTCCTCCATATGTTTCTGCATTTGATTCTTTAGTGCAGATGCTATTAATTCAGGGATTTCTTTTTTATTTCCAATCTGAGTTTCTCTATACCTTTCTGCAGCTGTTTCTTTACTTCAGAAGCCGTTGATTCATTGCTTTCAGCTGTGTGATTCCCAATTTGTTCTGTGTTAGTGTCCTCTGCATTTGTTACGGGTGGGCTTGGGTTCTGAGGTTACATTTTGTTCCTTCTCGTCATTTTGTGTAGTACTGTCTTCCGACCTTTGTTGTAGATCTTCGTTGTAGTTACAACCTTAGCACGTACTGAAGTTCAGTTGCAGATCTACAAAGTTTGGATTTATCCAGCTGTGCCTGGCTTGGGTTTGGCTGCTGTGCTCAGTTCCTTTCTGCTGCTGCCCTTGAGGGTGAACCTGTTGTGCCCCTGTGGCAGGATGGTCTGCTCCTGGACTAGCTGGGTGGATCTATCCTCTACACTCTCTGCAGGGATTGCAGCTGCAGGGTTATACCGCAGGCATGTATGCTAGGCCTGAGTTGAGCCTGGAGGGGACAAGGTGGAGTAGGGGGCAGAGGCAGCTCTCCCACACACTCACTGGGCCTGGGCTAGGACTGGGTCTGGGGGTTCCCAGAATGCGGCAGAAATTCCTACTGGTCGGGCGGGGCTGGGGAGGTGCTGTGGAGTGGTGGCGGGCAGCCCAAGGAGGTGGAATAGGGTTTCACCCATGCTGTGCCTGGGCAGGGATGAGTAGTCTGTCCCGCTGGCACAGGGTAGCCGGATGCTCTCCCACACACTCACCGGACCTGGGCTAGGACTGGGTCTGGGGGTTCTTGCAATGCGGCAGAAATTTCTATTTGGCGGGCGGGGTGGGGGTGGGGCTGCGGAGTGGTGTGGGGCGTCCTAAGGGGGTGGAAGAGGGTCTCACCCACGCTGCACCTGGGCTGGGACGAGTAGTCTGTTACCTTTTTTTTTAATTAAACAAACATTTACTTGACAGACAGTATGGTAATAGTTTGTATGTCATGACAAGCGGTACGTATTTAGAAGACCAGTATGACAGGAATTCCAAGCATGACCCTTCTGTTACATATTGCTATCTTCAGTGCAGTTGCTTATTTCACAGATATCAGCATATATAGTTAGTCAGGGTGAGAATCCTACCAATTAACTGCGAGTTTCAAAAACCTGCTAATTTTTCTCAGGATCATTGCCTTACCCATCTTGTGCATATAAATTTATGGCTTTGCTCAGGTCATGTTTCCCAGCTTTTCACCTTGCCCTCTCCTCGTTGTCCAATCCTCAAGATCAAGCTTTCCTTTTAATAATATTATACCTTTCTATTTGTATTTCTTCTTTTGAGTTCTTATACTAGGGAGACTATACAATATTTATACATGTGGGTCTGGTTTAATTCACATACAAGTATATCTTCAACTAGCATCCGCGTAAATATAAATGCTTCAAGCTTATCATTCTTTGTAGCTGAGTCATACTCCACTGTATAAAAATATCAGATTTTTTTCATTCATTCTTCATGTGATGGGGATCTTGACAGTTTCAAAGATTTCGCTACCACAAATTGTGCTGCTATAAACATAGGTACACATATATCACTATGATACGATGTTTTCAGTTCCCCAGGAAAATTCCCAGTAGGGGCATAGCTGGATTGAATGAGATTTCCAGTCTCCACACTGATTTCCATAATGGTTTTTTTTAAGGAGTCTCCACACTGATTTCCATAATGGTTACACCAGTCTACATTCCCACCAGGAGTGGAGAAGGGTTTCCATTTCCCCAGCATTTGTTGGTAGTTGATTTGTTTTTGATAGCCACACTTCCTGAGGTGAGAAAGAGTGAAGTGTTATTTTAATTTGCATTTCACAGATGACTAGTGATGTGAAGAATTTTCTCATATATTTACTTGCTTCTTCAATTTCGTCCTCTGAGAAGTGTGTGTTCATCTCCAATGCCCATTTATGGATTGCGTCTTTAAATTTTGGGGCCCCAATGTTTTTTACTTTTTTATAGATTCTAGAGATCAGACCTTTGTATGAGTGCTCATAAGTCAAGATTTTTTCGAAATTTGTGAGTTGACTTTTCAATTTGTTGGTAATTTCTCCTGATATGAAAACACTTCTAAGACAAAGTCCCAGTCGTTAATACCTTCAAATATTACCTGTATGATTTGATTTTTGTTCATGAACTGTTTGCCCACCCCCAAGTCTTAAACAGTTTCTCCTATGATCTCTTCCAGGAGATTTCGTGTTTCTGTTTTAATGTTTGGATCTTTAATCTGCTTTGACTTTAGCTTAGTGCATGGTGATAGACCTGGTTCAAGTTTTAGTTTTCAGCATGCAGAGAGCCAGTTTTTCCAACACTATTTGTTAAAGAGGCTATCTTTCTTCCAGTAGGTGTGTTTGGCCCCTTTGTAGAACATCAGGTGACTGAGTGTGTTCATAGAGTCCCCTGCATCTTCTAATGTATTTCATTAATGCTCAGGTCTATTTTTTTTTTTCAGAACCATGCTGATTTTATCACAGTAGCTTTGTAGTATAATTTCAGGTCAGGAATTGTAATGCCTCCTGCCTTGTCTTTGTTGCCCAAAATTGTCTTTGCAATTCTAGGTCTTTTCTAGTTCCATATAAATTTTTAGAATGATTTCTCTAGGTCTATGAGGTATATTGATGGTAGTTTGATAGGGACTGCATTAAATCTGTGCAGCAATTTTGGGAGTACGGCCATCTTCACAATGTTGGTTCCTCCTATCAAGTAACAGGGAATATCTTTCCAATTTCTGAAATCCTCTATGATCTCCTTTCAGAATAATGAAATTTTTCTTGAAAAGATCTTTGACTTCTTTTGTTAGATGAATTTCAGGGTATTTCATTTTCCTCCGTGTTATTATAAAAGGTATTGTTTCTCTAATTTCCCTGTCAGTGTGTTTGCTATCTGTGTACAGGAATGCTACTGACTTTTGGGTATTTACTTTGTATCCTGCTATGCTACTGAATTTCTGTATCAACTCTAGTAGCTTCTTAGAGGAGTTTTTTAGATCTTCCAAATAAAGTATCATATCATTTGCAAATAATGATAAATTAACATCTTCTATACCTATTCTTTTTCCTTTTCTCTCTCTTGTCTAATGGCCCTAGCTAATGATTCCAGAATTATATTGAATAGGAGGGGTGATACAGGACATCCTTCTCTTGTACCAGATCTCAGAGTAAAAGATTTCAGTTTTTCCACATTTAGAATTATGACAGTCGTTGGGTTGTCATAGATGGCTTTTATCAGACTAAGTAGAGGCCATCTGTTCCAATTTTTTGTAGGACTTTGAACATAAATGAGTGCTGGACTTTGTCAAAAGCCTTTTCTGCATCAATTGAGATGATCATGTGGTTTTTAGATTTGGCTCTATTAATATAGTGTATTACATTTATAGATTTCTGTATATTGAACCACACTTGTATCCCTGGGATGAATCCTATCTGGTCATGGGATATAATCTTATTGATGAACTGCTGTATTCTATTTGCTAGGATTTTATTGAGGATTTTGGCATCTATGTTCATGAGGGAGATTGGCCTGTAGTTCTCTTTTTTAGTTGGGTCTTTCCCTGGTTTTGATATTAGCATAATACTTGCCTCCAGGAATGATTTTGCGAGGACTGCTTTCCTTTCAATTTCACTGAAGAGTTTCAGGAGTATTGGGATTACATCTTCTATGAATGTCTTATAAAATTCAGCTAAGAATCCAACAGGACCTGGACTTTTCTTTGTTGGTAGGCTTTTTATTCCATTTAGCATTTCACTGGCTGTTACTGCATTATTGAGAGTTGTTATATATTCGTGATTCAGTTTTAGTAATTTGTACCTTTCTAAAAATCTGTCCATTTCTTCTATGTCTTTTATTGTCTTATAGGAAAGGTTCTGAAAGTAGCTACTGACAACCTTCTGAATTTCCACTGAGTCTGTAGTAAGTATATCCTTTTGATTCCGTGTTGTTTGTATTTGAATTTTCTCTATCCACTTTTTGATGGGGTTAGCTAGGGACTTATTGATTTTATTTAATCTTTCAAAGAACCAGCTTTTTGATCCTTTAATTCTTTGAACTGTTTTCTTCATTTCAATTGAATTAATTTCTGCTCTAATCTTTATGATTTCTTCCCATCTTTGGGCTCTGGGTTTGGTTTGCTCTTCCTTTTCTAGATGTTGAAGGTGCATCACTAGGGTGTTTATTTGTTCCCATTCTGTTTTCCCAATATGTGAGTTCACAGCTATGAACTTCCATCTAAGAACTGCTTTCATCGTATCCCATGAGTTCTGAGAAGTTGTGGTTGAATTTTCATTGAATTGTAGATATTGTTGAATTACTTGTTTAATTTCATCTATGACCCATTGGTTGCTGAGTAGGTATTGTTTAAGCTCCATGTATTTACGGGGTTCTTCTGTTTTTTGTCTCGTTTATTTCCAGTTGCATTGCACTGCGGTCAGATAATATGCATGGGATAATTTCTGTTTTCTTGCATAAACTTAAGCATGACCTATGGAGCAGTATGTGGTCTATTTTAGAAAATGACCCATGTGCAGCTGAAAAAAATGTATATTCAGCTGTTGTTGGGTGCAACACTCTGTTTATGTCCACTAAGTCCATTTGTTCCAAACTCTTGTTCAGTTCTGCTACTTCTTTGCTAACTTTTTGTCTGCTTGACCTATCTTTTTGGGATTTGGGGGTGTTAAGGTCTCCTGTTAAGATTGTGGTATTGGATATCAGATTTTACATGTCTATTAAGATTCATCTCATATAGTTGGGTGCTCCCGTGTTTGGTGTGTACACATTTATGAGTGTTACCTCTTCCTATTGAATTTTTCCCCAGGCAGTATATAGTGCTTTTTTTTATTTCGTTTATTCATTTTTGGTTTGAAGTTGAGACTGTCTGAGAACAGGACTGCTACCTCTGCTTTTTTTTTTTTTTTTTTTTTTTTTTTTTCAGAACCGGGGATTGATCTCAGGCCCTTGTACTTGCCAGGCAAGCACTTATTCTACTGAGCCATCTCCCCAGCCCCTGCTTTTTTCTGAGGTGCTGGTGCATGTAGTATTGTTTTCCATCCTTTGACTTTCAGCCTATAAATATCTTTATGAGTTAAATACGTTTCTTGTATACAGCATATTGCTGGATTTTGTTTCCTTATCCACTGTGCCAATCTATTTCTCTTAATTGGTGAATTGAGTCCATTTACACTGATGGTTATAAGTGATGTGTTGACTTATGATTGACATGTTATTTACCTGCTGTTGTATACTCCTTTTTCTCCTGTGTTTAATTGTTTGCCCTGTTTAGTGGGTTCCTTCTATTCTTGTTTGTGGAGTTCTGATCATTTTCTTCTCCCTCTAGACCATCTTTTAGTAGTCTACGTAGGGTTGGCTTTGTCATCATGAAATTCTTTAGTTGTTCTTTGTCATGGAAGTAGTTCACTTCTGCGTGAAACTTGAGAGTTTTGCACAGTATAGTAGTCTGGGTTGGAATTTGTTTCCATAGAGGACTTATACTCTGCTCCATGCTCTTCTTGCCTTCATGGTTTGTGAAGAGAAATCTGCCGTTATTCTGATTGGTTTTCCATTCAAGGTGATCTGTTTCTTTTCTCTAGTGGATTTCAGTATATTGTTCTTATGCTGGATTTGTGGGATCTTGACTATTATATGTCTGGGTTTGTTTTTAATTGGGTTGTATTTATTTGGAGTTCTATATGCTTCAGTTACCTAAATGTCAGATCGCTTCCTCGTATTTGGGAAGTTTTCTGCTATTACTTCTGTCCATATTCTTTTTATATCATTTGTATTGACTCTTTCTTTCTCACTGATGCCTATTAGTCTCACTTTGTTCATCTCTGCATTCTTTCAGGTGATGTATTATTTTTTCCTGTATCCTAGTTGTTTTTAAAAGATCTTTTCTTACCTTTTCACTAGCTGTGACAGCATCTTCAAGATCTGAAACTCTATCTTCACTTTCACTCAAATGGGTTTGCAAGCTTGTGATTGCAATTTTAAATTCCTCTGTATCTCTTTGACTCTGCTTCATGTGATCTATTTCTTTCCTGTATTGCTCATTCAAGGAATCTGTTGCTTTTCCCATCTCCCCTTTTTCTCAGTGTCTTCAGAAGCAGTTATTAATTCTTTTACTGCAGAGATTATTTCTGATCTGATTTCCTCCACATTTCTGCATTTGATTCTTTACTTCAGATGCTATTAAGAGATTTCTTTTTTTATTTGAGAGATTAATTCTGATCTGAGTTCCTCTATACCTTTCTGCTGTTGTTTGTTTACTTCAGACACTATTCATTCATTTCGGCTGAGCCAGTGTCCTCTGCACTTGTTTTGTGTGGGCCTTAGGCCTGAGATTGCATTTTGCTCCTTCTCTTTGTCATTTCATATAGCAATGATCTCTGACCTTTTGTGTAGAGCTTTGATGCAGTTATAACCTTAGCACTTACTGAAATTTGGGTGCAGATCTAGGGGGCACACAGGAGCCTGAATCTTACACTGGGCCTGGGCTTGGGTTGGATCTGGGGGTCCAGAATGTGTTGCAGAAGTTTTACCTCACTGGGCAGACTTGGGGGTTCCTCCAGAGGGGTCCCGAAGGCACAGCAGAGGCTGTCACTCACACAGTGTGCCTGGGTTTTGCTACCTCACTGGGCAGACTTGAGGGTTCCTCCAGAGGGGTCCCAAGGGCACAGCAGAGGCTGTCACTCACACGGTGTGCCTGTGTTTTGGAAACACTTAAGGCAGTTTTTTTGTTTTTGTTTTTTTGCGGAACTGGGCATTGAACTCAGGCCCAGGCCCTTGTGCTTGCCAGGGAAGCGCTTATTCTATTGAGCCATCTCCCCAGCCCCTACGCTTTGCTTGATTTAGGAGGATTTTTACTAACTGAAAAGTTTGGATTCCTACCATTCAGTTTTTAGTACTTTAATTAGTATGTGGATCCCTGCTAGGGGATTCTATTCTAAGAACTGGTCAAGAAAGTTCAGTAGCATATAATGCAACTCTACAGCTTCAGTGAATTACAGTGTTGCCCTTTGTGGGCTAGGGTAACATGGCTATTCTGAATCTGTCTTATTTCAGAGAATCAATTTCATCTTTTCCCTCCTCACCTTATTTCCCAGAGGCACCAATTCTTTATGTATACCTCCTTTCCCCCGTATATTCTCTGCATGGTCAATTCTGATTTGCACTTTTACCAAAGTACCTCCTCCATCATGTAATTGCATTCACCAAGTCTGTATACAAGACTCATGATGTCCTTCAGGAGTCCTTTCGCTTTTCTGAAAGCAAAGCCTCGAAAATATCAGTGTTATTTTACTGGCAATATCCTTTCAGTTGGAACTATCCTGGCTCTGGAACTCACTGTGCTATTCTCAATATACCTTTCACCCGAGAAATTAAAGTATGCAGTTTCTTCTGTCCTATATTTATGTGACACAGATAAGCTACAAGTGACCTTATGTCCTCTAATTATTGGCCTATCTCATGTTGAAAGGCTGTGAAAACATAAATTCAGGTGGACACTACTATGCTAAGGAACCAAGAAGTCCAAAAGAACCCTTTAAAATCATCAATGTAACCATTTCTCTTCTAAACTAATGATTTTTGGATGGCTTCTTATGGTAAAGCTAATTACCATTCTGCTCCTATATCTCCCCAAACTACAGCACATTTGTCCACATGATCTCCTCTATGGCTCTGACCAGGATGCTCTCATTCCCTAATTCTGATATGCTCTTATATTGCCCAGAAAACATGTCCAACATTTAGTATGATACAAGCTACACAAGAAATAAGAGGGGAAGGGGAAAAGAGAAAGGGAGAGAAGAAAGAAAATATTCCAAAATTTTCACAATGATTAAAGCTTCCTTTAGTTTATTGTATTAAGAGTGTCTATTTGTAAACATCTTTTTTCATATGCTAACTTCTCTTTTAAAAATGTACTTTTCTCACAATAAACTTTTGTAGAACACAAAAATTGTGATGTATTTCAGAACCCATTTTTATGTTCCTTATCACCATGACATCCTTCCTCCCCTGTGTTTCTTTGTGCATCTTATGACTGCTGGTCTGCAACACATATGGCAATGAGCACCTATAAAGTAATGTCCATTCCCCTATAGACTCTGTGACCTCACTTTCTCCCTCATCACAGTTGGCATACTGTCACATAATGTAAACTCTGTAAATTCAAAAAATAACAATTTTGTTCACTAAATCTTCTATGTGACCAAGAATGAATCGAAAGTGACTATATCTAAAGAAAACCTTTAAAAACATTTTCAGCATTTAAAAACAAACTATCGCCATATATTTAAAAGCTATTATAAAGTATTTATGGCAATCAAGACAAATCTTTTAGAGCTTTGAATGATACAGCCCACTGCAGCATGTGTACCATAAATTCACCATCACTGATTTATGGTATACAATATAATTTGTTATAATATTTGAAATACGACGTCTCTCTAACCCTGGCAGTGAGAGGCATAGGGACTTCAAGCTTTAGATTCAATAACAATGAAGAATATGAAAAATAAACAAATATAGGTACATAAACAAACATACATTTAAGGCTCAAGACTGTGGCATATACATGTCATCTTAGCACTCTGGAAAGCCAAGGCAGATGGCTTGTAAGTTCAAGCCCAACCTAGGAAACTTATCAAGATTCTGTATAAAAATTAAAAATAAAATAAGGACTGGGGATATTATAGGGTGAAAGCCCTAGGTTCGATCCTCAGTTCTGGAAGACGGGGAAAAAAAAAAAAAAAAAAAAAACTTAGATATATACATAGGTATATATACAAACTTAGATAATGAACAGCTAGAAATGATGTGGGTTTCACATTGGATCTATTAGGGCTGTGGAGATAACTTGTCAGTGTAAGCACCCGACTGGCAAGCATAAAGACTTGGGTTCAAACCCTGGTACCATATGCATGCCAGCCCTGCACCAAGCCAGCCACTGAAACCAGGTGTGGTGGCGCTAGCCTGTAATCCCAGAGGGGGAGGGTGCTGAGACAGGAAGATCACTGCATAGCGAGTGATCTGCATAGCAAAACCCTGTATCATATTGGATCTATTATTATATAAAGTCAAAATCAAAATAGTTCATTTTATTGACTCATAGTTTAGGAAAGATAGATCTTAACAATAGTAAATATGCTAAAAAACAAAAACCTGCACTGGGCACACCTATAGAGATAATACATGATGTGGGTACATTTAAGATAGGCACAATCTCCAGCTTCTCCCTTTCTAGTTCACAGCATTACTGTCTCAAAACAAAGGAATGAGTATATTCGTAGTGAACGAAAGAATTTAACTTACCCTGGTAAATGTTCCTTCAAAGCTATGAATATCCAATTGTGGCTTCTGAGCATACACATAAGCACTGATAGAAAAAAGGTCCTGGAATATAGAACATTTAAATTAATTTCAATGTTATACTTAAACATTACTGCTCAGAAACTTTTCAATTTCTAATTAAAAATTTTTATATATTAAGTAGCAGAAGAGACTGTCTCAGATCTTAAGTGCCAGCACCATGAATTAGCATGGACGATAACTAAAGCATTTAAACTCAACAGAAGTAAGGCAAGTTCTCTTTGCTTTGCCTAAGGACCACTGTGCATCAAAAGTACATGGGAGATGCTAGAAAAACATATGTTGCCCAAGGCTATGCACACAATTCCAATTTTAGGGGTGGAGCCTGAAGTTCCACAAGTATCAAGGTATTGAGTAGAAACCCAGGCTCTTAGTAATGTAAGTGCTAAGCCTGTTTCTGTAAAAGACCCTGTCTAAAAGGGACCAGGAAGAACAAACATTCATAGACAGCTCTCAGACATAGCAAAGGTAGACTTCAGACCCCTCTATGGAGTTAAAACCCACAAGATAAGACCTGATGCTGAGGGGTTTATTCTCTGAGAGGATATCCATATGAGCTTAATCCATACTCCTTATGTGAAGGCCGCCTGCATTCCCAAACTGTGCCCCTCAGTCAGAGTGAGAAGTTGTTAATGCACAGAGTGAGGATGGTAAGCCCTCCATCTTCAAAAAAAGGGATGCATGCTGCCTACAAGCCATCTCCAAGAGGACCTCACTACTAACTTTTGTTGTACTTTGTGTTCAAATAGTTGCAGCTCACAGCAATGGAGCAGGGATCTCACTCTATTTTCCCACTCTAGCAGGGTACACACATCTTAAATAATTCAAGTTCTGAGTGTTACAGATCACAGTCAATGATCTCTTCCCAGGACACTCCAAAGACAAGCGATTAAGATAAAAAGGCTAAGGATTAGGCAGAGTAATTTTTAATGTATTTGAAAATTCAGAATTTCCTTACTGATTCTTAAACATAATAGGACTTTTTGCTTAAATTGTGTAATAATATTCTGTATAGAAAAACAAAACAGGGATCAGGGAAGTGGCTCTGTGAAATAAGTGCTTCCCTGGCAAGCGCAAGCGCCCGAGTTCAATCCCTGGTTCCGCAAAAAAAAAACACTTTTGTCCCTTTTTTATACAATCTCAGGTAAGAGAACTAGGGAAGAGTAGGAGACATAAAATGCCTGCCAAATGGAATACCAAACTTTTATAATAGCAACAAAACCCAAACACCAAGGAGTACAGAAGTAGTAGATTGGAAGTAAAGGATTGTTACGGTTTGTGTATAGTTGTTTCCCCAAAGCCTCCTGCAGTTTTGGAGCGGGTAGTTTGTGATTGATTATCGTGGGTGTGGATGCTGCACCTGTCCTGGGGCAGGTAATCTGCATTACAATGTAAGGTGGGAAGAGAAGCTAGCAGCTTGAGCTGCTGCTACCTCTCCCTTTTGCTCTGCTCTTTGCTGCTGCCATGAAAGGTTGCCTTCTGCTGTGTGCTGCTCTGCCGTGGACCCAAAATCTTTCCTTCCTTCATTTTGAGTGTCAGGTATTTGTCCCAGCAAGAGAGAAGAATAACTAAGACAAGGATCAAATGATTCTTGCTCTCAAGACCATCTGGATGTTTTCCTTCTTTTCATGGGGAGACTCATTTATGCCATGGAAGGTCAAACAGGCTGTGGAGGCTACATGCGTGTGATAGTGCAGGGTTTCTAAGAGGAATTCTCTCATGAATGGGCATTGTTTTAACTGGCTGATGAGCACTCCTGAGACTGCAGTTGTGGAGGTCCTGATTGTAACTGGCTGTATCAGTGCACTGGCAAGTAGCATGGGTGGTGCAGTACTGAGTTCACGAAGCCTTTTTGCAGGTTCTGATCCTCAACAGGACCTGAACCCAAGGCTGAGGTCTAGAAAGAAGGGTTTCAGAAAGATTCCCCTAATTCTTAGATAAGAAAGGATTGCACCTAAGCTGTTTACATTAGCACTTAGTTTATCTTGAATACCTGTTTGCCCAAAAACCCCTAGAAAGCACTTGGAAGGCTGTAAACAGGAGAATCACTTCAGGCATACTGGAATCTTGCTATGTGCCAGATAGAGAGATCCTATGTGACTAAACCTCAGTAAGAACCAAACAGCTAACATTTCACAAATTTGTCACTTGAAATAGTGAATTAAGTATCTCAAGTGACTGCTCTGGGGGAGGATCCTTGGAAATGTGTGCCTATACTCCTTTGGATATTTTTCTTTGGTTGATTGCACTGTACATGCTGTGTCTTTTCTCTGTAAGAAATCATGGCTTTGATCAGGATGACACTTCAGAGTCCAAGGAGTCCTCCTAAAAAGTTGTCAAAAATGAAGGTAGATTTGATGATTCCTAATACAGAGTTTGCTAATTTTATAAGTTTAATTTTCTTCACAGTACATGTATGTACATAAAGTTTTAGCATGCCTAAGAAAATTAGACTCCTACACATGAAAAACCACAGTTCAGAGTACAGTGGCCACTGGAGCTGAAAAGTGAGAGGAAAACTGAAATCTCAGAAAAGACTACTTCAGAGAGAGAGTCTTAAAATCTGTATACAATCACATTGTGACCCCTAAAATATCTTGACAGTGAATATCTCAAGCTAAGATAAAAGAAACGAGTGAAGCCTTCATCCAAGTTAACTACAGTTGAAACAAAATTAACCTGGTGTGGTGATGCATATCTATAACCCACTACTCAGAATCCTGAGGAAGTATTTCAATACCAGGACTAGGAATGTAGCTCAGTGATACAGTTCTTAGCTAGAATACACAAGGCTGTAGGTTCAATGCCCTGAATTACCTCCAAAAAATGCCCATATTTATTTTTTAAAAAATCTTTAGAGGAAAATAAAAGTCCTGCACTTCCACAATGTATCATTAACAAAACTGAAGTCAACAATCCAAATTTCTAAGCATCTAAAGAAACAAAAACATAAAATCCATACTGAAGAAAGTATGCAATTAGTAAAGATCAACCATGAAAGAATCTAAAATCAGAAATAAAGACATGAAAATTTTAAAGCAGCTTTATAACAACTCAAAGACTTAAAACATATTCTAAAACATAAACAAATAAGAACCACAAGAGAAAAAAAATATAGCTAAGAAAAAAGAACCAAATGCAAACTCGAAACACTATAGTATTCGAAATAAATTTATAAGCCTTAAGAATGAGATCGAAAATAACAGAATAGACTCCATGAATTTGAAGAAAGAAGAATAATTTAAAAAATTAATATAGTAGCACAGACACTGAGAAATACTGAAAAGTTTAATATGCTTATAACTACAAAAAAGAGAGAATGGGAAAGAAAAACTATCTGAAGAAATACTGACTAAAACTATGCCTGATTTGCTGACACATACAGATTCAGAAAGCCCAAAAACCCCTGGAAAGATTACTTGAAGATATCAAACTCAAACTTGCAAAATTCTAAAGATAAAGAGAAAGAAGGGCTTAAAACACCTAGAGAAACAAACAAAACACTTTATATACCAGGGGACAATAATCAAAATCTGACTTCTCACTACAAATAATCAAGGCATAGGAAAATGGATCAAAATAATTAAAATGCTAAGTAAGAGTCAACCCAAAATTCAATATCCCACATAAATAGCCTTGAAGAACACAGATGAAATAAAGATATTTTCAACTAAATAAAATGAGAACCAATCCAGCAGATACACACTATCTATACAAATGCTCAAATTCTCCAAGGTCAAAGGAAATGACCTCAGCAGACTAAGTACCTCCTTAGGCAAGCACAGGGACTGGGGTTCAATCCCTGGTACCACAGGCCATACTGGCCCTGCCCCCAGTCACGCTAAGCTGGCGACCAAGTCCAGGTGTGGTGACACACACTTGCAATCACAGAGTTGGGGAGGTTGAGACAGGAGGATCACTACAAGTCTGAGCTGCGTAGAGACTCTGTACTAAGTAAAATAAATGAAAGATTAATCTACATGAATTGAACACAAAAATTTCAAATTCCTTAGATGTAGTTCAAAAACAAAATAACAGATACTAATAAAAATGACAATCAAAACAGTAATGCTACAAAGAATATCACCTCATACCACTAAAATTCTCCAAGAGAACTGACTGAGGAGTCTTAGAACAGCAATTCAAAAAGGAATATGAACACATATTAAAGCAATCAACAGAAAACAAAATGAAAAAAAAAGGTGTGGCAGAGACTATCTTCCACCTTAGAACTTTCAAGCGTCTGACTGGCAGGTGGCTTCCTGACATAGTCCTCAGCATTATCTGCAACTAATTATGACCATGTGACTGATTTTTGGACAAGAGAGCACAGTAACATACTTGGAGGGCAGGAACTGGCTAATCCCTTTCTTTTTCTCTGCCCCTGGCTAGCGTGGAATTGGACAGCCCCTGGGATTACTTGTAGATGGCAAAGTTGTCCCACTAGCCTTGAATCACCAGGTGTGGTGGTTGATACATCTAAAGAAACAAAAGTTGTCCACTTCAAAAGTTGGAAGCTTGGCTGGTTCAGTTCAGAGACTCCACTCCCTAGGGTGCAGAGGGCCTGCCCTAGAGTCACTCAGCACAAAAAGGATATAAAAGCAAGTTGAGGAAAGATTCTGCATGCCACTTCCTCAGAGGTGCTCTAGTCTGCAATCAGCATGGAAAGAAGGGTGCCATTTCCTCAGAGGAGCTCCAATCTTCACAGTTAGCATGGAAGGAAAGGAGAGAGGCTTGCAAGAAACTGCAGCTGCATCTCCTCCCTTTACTTTGCTGTTTTCTGCTGCCATGAACTGCTGCCCTCTGCAATGTTCTACTCTGCCCTGGAGCCAGTCTAGTACAGACAGAAACCTCCACTAACTACGAGCTGAATAAAACCTTTCCATTCTTAATTTTGGGTGTCAGGCATTTTATCCCAGCAATGACTAAAAAGTAATGGAGACACCAGAGCTGTCAAATGAAGAAGAAAATCTCGTCTGAATACAGATGTATAAGTCAACTTTCAGTTCAGAAATCAGAAGCACACTAGATCTTACAGCAAAAGAAATTTCACATTCAGAACAATACGCTCAGGGCCGGCCAGAGAGCTCAGGGAACTAAAGGACCTGCTTAGGCAGAGTACAGCAGCCTGGGTTCGATCCCTGGTGTGTGTTGTCAGCCCCACCCGCAGGACACACTGAAATGGTGATTAAGACTGGGTGTGCTGATGCACGCCTGTAATCCCAGCTCTTGGGAGGCTGAACACAGGTGGATAGGAGTCCAATCTGCATAGTGAGACCCTGTAGACCCTGTTAAACCCTGTACTAACTACAAAAAACAAACAAAAAGAACAATATGCTCCACTATCAGAGGAAGGGATAAAACTCATAACTGATCACACAAAAATACTCTCAGAATGTTACAAAAGATGTTTTTGCATGGATAAAGCTTGAGACAGGACAACAGAGCAGGATCCCATGGAATGGAAACAGCAATTCCCATGCATGCCCTGAAGTTTAGGAGCACCAGCAAGTCCCTTTAAGAGCACTGGCCAGCAGAATACAGCATGGCAGAAAGACAGCTCCTTCTTTCATACTTCCTAACTCAGCCAAGCACAGGCCACTATAAGAGCTAACTCCCAAATTTCCAGGACTACGGGCATGAGGAGATGAGTTCTCAAATTCCTAGGAACATAGGCTCAATGAAGGGATAAGTGCAGCTGAACACACTAATTCACCCTTGTAGTACTATTACTGTAACACAGACTATACAGGAGCCTACAAAAATTAAGTCACACTAGCTTACAGAAAGAGAAATACACTGTATAAACTTGAGACTTGTGAACACACTAATAAGAGTATTTAATAATTAACTAAAAGACTACATATAAAGCAAGAATTGTTCATTTAAATGTTATACTGTCACAATGATTTTAAGATCATGAAACTTTCCCTATCAGACTGTCTTTTGATATAGGAAAAGAACAAGCTAGCAACAATCCTCATTTCTACATGCACATGAACATTTAGAGGAGTGCATTTCATCTAGTATATTAGACATCAAATGACTGAATAATGGCACAATAATGAGAATGTCATTTGAAGCTTTTCACGATAATTTAAAAATCATTCTGAAGTTTTCAATAATGTACGAAAGCCTCTGCTATTAGGTCAAGGGCAACATTTGTTCACATTACTTAAAGGTCATTAAAATACATCCTTAATCATAACATGTGGTTCATTACAAATAAAATTGCCTTTCATTCAATAAAACTAATTAAATGTAAATGGTATTGTTTACTGCTATATGGATCTTTTGAAATAAATCAGCAAGTCATGATTTATTGAAAATTACTTGGGCCTCATGGTTAATAAATTTGCCTGATCACAAAGCCAGAAATTTCTCCTTGTCTACGGTGCCTGAAAACTGATCTATGTGGCAACAAGAAACAGCAGCCGCACTGCAGGACCTGCAGCACAGCTCTGATTGCTCAACCCCTTGAAATTTCAATCCTCTGACCATATTAAACATCTGAGAATGCAGAGAATAGCAGAAGTTACGCTGAAGTGTTGTCCTGGGTTCTTCAGGAAACATTCTAATGGATCCAAGAAAATGTGGGTGCATCGTGATGGCACTGATCGGAAGTGACACAAATGGCAGTATGACACAGAATATCATCAAGCCCATCACAACAGAAACACTGCAATTAAAATAGGAATGACAAGGCCAGTTCCACTGCCCGTGTCCACACTAAATTCAGAACTTTGTTTTCTATGAGAAAACTATTTTTCATGAAATCTATATTAAATGGGTTTAATTCTGACAGTAAAAATTTAAATTGATTACTAAATCAGAAATTCAGTTAAGCTTTACTAATTCAAATGCTTAATTATATTCCTCATCAAAGTATACTGGCCATAAAAATGTTAAAGGAGCATTATACCAAAAAATTGCTAGTATTCTAAAATAGGTATTTATATATATGTGTGTGTCCTATTAATAAAAATGAAGACATCTTTATAATACTGTATAAGATAAAATGGAACTTCCTATGACTACAGCAAAAGTACTCCAAGTTTTAGATAACAGTTCATTAGAACTTAATTTACATGAAATAAACTGCAAATAAAGTGTAAAATTTTGTTTTGATATATATGTCTATCACCACCACCCAGTTAGCAAATGTTTCATCATCTCCAAACTGGGGAGATGGTTCAGTAGAATAAGCGCTTGCTGGGCAAGCGCAAGGGCCTGAGTTCAAACCCCAGTTCTGCAAAAAAAAAAAAAAAAAAAGTATATTTAACTACCTTGCAGCACCCATCCACTTTTAACCTTTAGAATTTCCTAGAAATAGAATCACATACCACAGATACACAGATGTGTTTGTCTATCCTCTCCTTTTCATTCAGGCAAGTACTAATACAGTGTTTTAATTCTATACTTTTCTACTATTCTTGGAAAAGTTAAATTTATTAAAAAATTATCATTTACAGTGGCCATTCTCAAGTTGCTTACCAAGAGTGCACCCCAAGATTCCTGGGAGGATTTTTAAGAGGAAGGAAGAGACTGCTATCATCCACGTATGATACCACACAAAATCCTTTTCAGTTTTCTAAGGACTCTTGATCAATTAGTTTCTCAGTCTCAGTTTCTCTCTCTCCTTTCTGTCTTTATCTACTTCCTTCCCTTTAAACCTGGTGAGATTACCTGAGAATGCATACCAGCAAAAGAAATGAAGCCTACATGGAGAAATACATAAAACAGAAAAAATAGCCCTAATCACACAACCAGTGCAATTTACATTACAAAGTCCATAGGCACAAGATGTCTGATAAAATTTTCTTTACCAAACACTATGAGAATAATGAGCTAGATATCCTAAATCTAAGATAATGACATAGCTTTATTCTGTAATATGAAAAAATAGAAAACACAGGCAAATATAGTGATGGTAGGAAAGCACTGAGACAGGAAACAATGGAATAAAGGATACTCAGGCTGGAGCAAGGGATGACTGTACAAAGATGAAAGTTCACTAAAAGAGCTGCTTGATCAGCACACTAAATTACTCAACTGGCTGCACAGACAAGTGGCATAATGTAACTTCCTTCTCTGTGGGTCTCTGTACACTTGTAGCACTGCAGAGAATATTTCAATACTTGTAATACTGTAAATGTCAATGACCAGCCTTTCACTCTTAGGATTTTCCCAACTGACATACACATAAGTGGTTAAAAAGATAAGTGAATACTGATGGGAGAAAGCTTATGGAAACAATATGAAATCTACAAACATAAAAGGAAAACATACCAATATTGGCCCAAACAAAACAACATTAATATGATGAAAGATATAATGAAGATAGCAGTTAAACAGATTGAAAAAATGTATTTACAACATGGACTTGGCCAAAGTATGAAAAAAGTCATACTCACCATAATATTAGATATTGAGAGTTTACAATTATATAATCATTTGAGAGTAATATATTTAATTTGTGGGGAAAAAAAACACTAAGTGTTCATTGAATAGTACTAATTCAACTATCATGGATCTTTCTCTCCTCTCTTTCCTTTAGTTTTGATTTCTCACTAATAGCATGACCCAAAATAAATGATGGACAGATTAGAAATCTTACATGGAAAGAAGTTACTTAACACATAACCATTCTGTATATAAACATGAATGGAAATACTACAGTCTAAGCATAAAACCAAAGGTGTAGCCACTTTAAAAATTATTTTAAAGCACAGGTAATTCATACTGTATAAAAATGCTAAGGTTTTATAAAAACATTTTAATAAAATTTATATAGAACTTGCAAAACATTACATAAAAATGACATAAGCATATTGTTGAGTAAACAGCCTACTACAAAACCCATTTCCATAGCACCATTTCACTATCCAAGTGTAGGACAAGAGAATAAGTAAAGAAAGAGTGTTGCTAGGAGCATTGCACAGCAAATACGATGGCAGCCAATGTCTTCCCTTTTATGATTTATGCATTATTTTCCAAAAGCACATTACAATTAAAGTCTCATAAACTATAAGCCTTCCTCTCTTTTTTGAAAGAATGTATGCTGAGAGACCACCTAAAAGCTCTAATAGCAGAAAGAGGATAGATATCAAGTTAGTGATATCATTAATGTCTCCACATGGTGAATGCTGCTAATAAGCAGGCTCACAGAACCATATTCCTTTTCCACCTGATATGGCATGTGACTTCTGGCTCTTCATCAAAGTTAAACCCCAAAGAAAATGTAAATGCTTTGAATCCATTCAAGACAACCAGGCAGCTACAAAACACAACTAAACACATGAAAAAGAACTTTCAGAATTGTTTCAGAAAGTGGTAAGAACTTTGGGATGTGTTCAAAGTAAAGGGAATATTTTGAAGGACACTAGTGGCAACTTATCTTTTACTGTCAACATTTTTTAAAATTTAAACACTCATACTTTTGGCCCATGCTTTGTATTTTTCAATTTAAAAAAAAGTGAGAACATTACAGTAACAATGTGACAAAACATTAGCATGTGATGATAAATAAACTGACAAGGAAGGAATAAGAAACTCATTTGGGTCTCACTGGTTTTGGAAAATATGCAAAATACAGACACAAATTTTAATCTAGGAACTATCTGAACTATAGGCACAAGTAAAGTACTTGAATAGCAAAATATCTCTCAGTCCTATGCATGTCAACATATTTTCCAAGAAATTCAGCATAAAGAAGATCAAGAAGGTTCCTATTTCCATGGTAATTATAAACTCTATGCAAATCATGCCACTGTATCTATCCTCACACAACCAGGCTAAGAAAAGGAACTGAATCTACAGTATCGAAGTTCCTTTTTCTCAACCAACAACTGCTTGAGTCAAAAGTCAGCCTGAAACAATCTATCTTTCTCTACTTTCCACGGAGTATCAGGAAATCCTGTAGGATAAAGTTCTGGCATCCAGAACAATACTATATATAAACAAACACAAAATACAAAGTGTACAACAAGTTTCAGATATTTTTACATTTGCAAAAGAGACTTTGAAATCACTCAAAATATAAAATTAACCATAATCTTATTCTCTCTGATCCACAATGTACCTTTCTAAAGTACAAGTGAACGCACTCAGTAAAGTCAAGCCAGAACCTCTCACTGGATCAAAAGGCACAAAAGGCTTCCTCTGATTACAGAGGTTCTCCATCATTGAGAAAAAGCCACAGGTTAAGACCAACATAAATCGAGACTTATATAACAAAAAATATAACTTTTGTATCTGACGAAGTCAGTCAAATTCCCTCAGGGTTTACCCTGAAACCACTGATCTTTGGTCAGTCTCAGCCATTTATAAACACAAAGTATAAAACACAAAGCCATATTAATATGCTGAGCTCTAAATGGCTCAAGTCAACAACTTCTGACACTACCAGTCCTGCAGATAATCCACTACTGTTATGGTCTACTGGACTATATTGGATTATTTTGCTGAATTCACACACCTAAATATTTGAATGGCAATGGAATATTCATCTCTGACAAAACTAAGCAAAAAGGGGGGATATAAATGAAGGATCATTTTGTAGTGAAAAAAAAAAAACAGATTAGTTAGGTCAAATATACAGCTATTTTCTCTTAGTTCAATGAGAAGATCTGTACTAATAGTGTTTAGACAAGATATCATGTCTACATCTTATACTACGAATAACTATTATGAAGACAACAATATGCAATGTATTAATAACTGCAACTGTCCTACTGACCTGTTTTGAAACTGTCTCATTGCTATTTCTTTCTCAATAAAATTAATTAAAAAAAGAAAGAAAGAAAAAGCCACAGGTAATAGACTGACTTCAAAGGCAAGGCTAAATCAACATCTGGATTTCAGTCTCCAAAACAATACTTAGTTATTTGGGCCTAAATCAGCCAGCAGTAATGGACTCCCATAATCCCCACCAAAAGTCTTCAACATCAAAATTATTTAACAAAGAAAGTAAAAATAATAAATAAATAAATGGGACAGAAACTTTTATGCACCAAACAGAAATATTTAAACTACTTTAAGAAGTATAAGTACTGCGCGCTAACCGATTGTGCCACTGGAGCTCCTAAACTACTTTAGGAAGTAGTGCTAAGAAATCACAAAATTATTTTGGCATCATTTTTTTTTATGACTCATTAGGAATAAGAAAATAATAAAATAAATTCTCAATGCACTATATAAATTAGCTGGTAAAAACAGAAATATCCCTTCTCCCTAGACAGGACCACTAAAACAAAAGGATTCTACAGTCTTCATGGTACTTACCCCTAGAGCTGGTAGCCGTTGTGTGCAACTCACTGCCACCTTTAACTTCCAGTCAGTCTCACCATCAAGCTGGTCTGTTCGAATAAAACATGAACCTAGACGTTAAGAGAAGAAAAGTCAACACTATTGAAATACATTACAGAAGATTATTCCTGATCTATGGCTGTAATAAATGAGCCAACAGATCAGGATGCAGTAGAACCCAGAAATGACATATCTAGATAGTTCCAAGAACAAAAATCTTAGAACCCTTCATTTTTAGATGATAGCATCTGACTCAGGGAACAAGTCAGTAAAAAGATACAGTCATTAAACTTTTTAATCACTCTTTTCTTGTTTGATGTTCTCACCTATTAAGATTTAATATTAATCATGATGTTTTAGAAATACTAAATTGATCAGATCTTTAATCTACATATTTTGATAATTAAATAAGATATACACAAAAATTCCAAATAGTATATATTATTTATCTCATAAAAATGTTTCTTTTACCACCATAAAATATATGTTCAATAGCAGATGCACAGATAAAATGTTACGACCTGCATAAGTGCTATTAGACACTCAGAACCATTTCAGATTTTAAATATGGAAAAATATCAAGTTTAAAACTCTATTTACCCTCAGACTGCACTACACATCTCAGACCCTTCCTTATAAACAGAACAGCAAAAAATGTAAGATCACACACACACACAAACACACACATTAATTGTAACACTGTCTTAACAATGATAAAAGGTCAGGGACAATTAGAGAGCTAGCTGAAATAGACCATATAGAGAAATTTTTTAAATTAAAAAAAAAAAAGACATCAACATACTATATACTATTAAGGAAAGACCTCTAGGACATACTGTTAAATGAAGAAAGGTACAGAACACTGTATACAGAATAATATAGTTATGAGAAGGTATGTGTATCTGTATGCAGCTATCTGCACATGTATAGTAACTACATGTGTACATATCTATGTATACATGTACACCTGTGTACATGTGTATCTGTGTCTATGTGCACAAAAATTTTATGTACATGTATCTCTATGTGCGTACTTGTCTATGTTCAGAGGAATGTGCTCATTCATGTGTATCTTGTGTATCTCTGTACTTCCTGTATGCACAACTGTTGTTCGGCCATATCTTTGTGTCATACATAGATGTGCCTGCACACAAGCCTATCTGTATGTACATGCATATCTGCATCATACCTATAGAGGAAAAAAGAGTACAGTACAGGAACAAAGATTAGGCAGATATTTCTGATTGCATTTCATTTCATATCATTCACTTGGAAATCATTTATGTTTTATACAACTAAAGAAACAGGTTACACCAAACATTTTTATTTCAGTACTAGGGATGAATCTTAGGGCTTCCTGCACACTGTGAAGTGCTTTCCCACTGAACAATAGCCCTAGCCTTCTTAAATGGCATTTTCAGTAAGAGTCTTACTACATTGCCCAGGCTGACCTCAAACTTGCAATCCTGCTGTCTCAGCCTCAGCATACGGAACTTTTAAAAAGCAATTCTTAAAAAATAAAAGCACATGAGACATAACAAATTCATAGCTTAATCACAAAGAATTCATTCAAGTGATATTTGCAGTTCTTAAAGGTTTTAATTATAGAATAAAATAGTTACAGAAAGCTATACAAGCCTTGTTGTTATATCCTATGAATTCTTAAAAAGCAAATATCCTGTGAATAAACTGCAAGATGGCCACTATATGTCCCAGTGCAATCACAGCTCCTTCACTCCTCTTGAAAGAACATTAAGGAATCCTCCTCTTGCTGGTTTGCTTTAGGGCTTATTACCTATTTATATAGTCTTGCTGACTTTTCAGTATGCATCAAAGTCATGGTTAATCTCTAAGTCCTTTCCACTCCTTTCCCTTCCAATTCATCTGCTGAAAGGCTGAGTCTGCACTGGGCTGAGTGAACACTCCTAGGCCCCTATGCACCAGGTACCAGAGCCCCCACTCATGTGCCACAGATCTCAGTCTTCTCCATTCAGAGGCACCAGATCCAGCTTCTGACATTAGAGCCACTAAGGCTCAATGTCCAGACTTACTGCTACACTAAAGGATGAAGAGGTTGATGGCCTATCCTTCCATTTTTCAATTTCAGCTGGAATAAAATTCAGATGCTTCTGTCCTCTGGATTGGGTTGGTCACCCAATAGATCAATTCTTGTAAGAAAAGGTTAGCTCTAACTGTTCTTCACCTACAATATTTCAAGACAATTAGTTGGTACTCTATCATCACATTATGCCAATGAAGGAGGGAAGCAGAAGAGCTGCAGTAGTGGTAAGTTTCAATGCAATGCAAATATTGTTATTAAAGAATCTGAAATTATCCACAATTGGCCAACAGGTTTGCCTCTTCACTGTGGCACTTCATCCTAGTAGCATGAACCTAGTAGACTGACAGTTTCTTTGCAATATGGTATTACAAGATGCTTATGGATAATAGACTGAACATTGTTTGTAGGTCTTTTCAGTGAATAAAGCAAGAGAAAAAGGTCGTATGTACACAAAAAACAGAACATGAGTTCAGAATGATCTTGCTAATTGAAAGTCAACCACATGCTATTTCTTATAACCTGCCCCTCCCCAGTTGCATCTCCTTTAAAACCTGTATTTTCAAGCAGAAAACAGAATCCAGCAGGTCTTGTGATTGCAGGTGGTCTCTTTGCATCTGTATTTTGGATTGTACAATAATAAACTGCACAATCATTGTGCTCTCATTCTGTATTTAATGGTGTCTGTGGGGTGCTGGCTCTATGCACTAGCTCAGTTTCTCTTCTGTGCGTATACACATGCTTTTTAATTAAAGAATACCTTAATAAATTATAATGGGTAACACAATAACTTCCATGTTTGAAGTGTACAAGTTGATGTTTCACCTTATAGCCACATATTAAGAGAGTAATGCATCCTAAAAAAATGTATTGTTAGGAAATTCTGTCATTGTGTATACATATCATCATCAAGAATTATATACTGTGTCTATTTTATGTGCTGTATTTTTATACAACTAGATGCAAAATAGGTTTGGTTATAAAAGCCTTACCCCAAAAGTGTATGCAATACATTGCCCCATCCCATTATGATATCTACAACACAAATGGGCAAAAGAATTCTCAGCTGAATTAAAATCTCATAGGATTAGCTTGCCCTCCTATACGTAGGTCTGTGGCTAACTGTGATATAATCATATGATGCATGACTCCATGTATAAGTCTGTAAAATCACAATCAGTACTGAGACATACCCATGACAGACAAAGAGCCCTAGTGCCCTTCTGTGATAATTTCTCCTCCTGATCTTTCTCCACTGGCCATAGGCATTGGTGATGGCCCATGTGCTGTCACCAGTTCTGTCTCTGCTATGGAAAGGATTTGGCAAGAACCACAAGTACACAGGCAAAGTCATTTTCTAGGGCTCAAAATTTCACTAATAACAAACAATAAAGGGATTTAACTTTTTAAGAAACTGCAGATAAATTACAAACAGCATTCAATGACCATATAATTAGCACAAGATTAATACTGTTACACACTGTCATGCCAGTACCTCCGCACAATAAATAAGCACAGGGTGCACTCCTCAGAGCCATTAACATGAGACTAAAAATGAATGAGCAAGCTAGATCCATGGGACAACCTTAATCAGTGGGGAAATGACAAAATAGTTATATGACTATTAAAAAACTTACACTAAAATTCTATCAGTTTTAAATGTATGGGAAATGAAGTAAAACAAAGACTCACTGAGTACACATAGTTACTTAAAACAGTAGAAACAATGAGAACAAAAGTAATTTGTTTCTTCTTTGAAATAGTACAGAAATAGTTTCAACACTTGCAGCTGCCCACTTCTTGTCACACAACTCCAATAAGGAGGGAAAGCCTTTCTAAGCTTTCATGTTCCCCACAAAGTTGTAACCAGCTTAAAACACCCATTGAGGAACTTCCAGTGCTGTGAAACACCCAAGAGAGTTTCTTTAAAATGAAGATTTTTTATTAGCATCACTTCCTTCAAGCTATCTTCATCATTGTCTTCACTATGTTTTTCTTATTTATGTTGTGAAGCTCACTGTCACAATGATGATTAAGGTGTATTATCATCTTGATTGGCTTGGCAGCGGCATGAGTCAATAAAGGCAACCTTTGGGTGTCTCTAGGTGGGCGAAGGAGGTATGACTGTGGGGTGTATGTGTAGTTCTGTCCTCTACTTCCCAACCTCCATGAACAAAGCAGCTTTGTTCCACTATACCCTTCCACTACACTTTTTGAGGTCAGCTAAACATGTATTAAAGCCTTGAAACTATAAGGCAAATTAAACCTCTTATCTTGTGGGAGTCAGGTTTTTTGTTCCAGCGATAGGAAAGCTGACTAACACAGTCACTAAATTCTTGTGTCAGCAAACCCACCATCTCCTAGAAGAGCAGAGATACGGACATTCTTATGGTCACCTATTTCTTCTACAACTCTACTCCCAACTAGCTTCCTACAGAATTCTAAGAATGATGCAGAAGCTTCTGCAATTATTCACTGTCTACTCTTGACATTATGCTGAAACATTTTACTTGAAAAAAGCTACCTGTTTTCTGAGGCACTTCAAAAGCTCAAATAAGAAATTAGGTAATTACCAGCTATAGGGACAAAAACAGGTTCCAGAGACAATATAAGAGAATAGGTTTTACAAGTTAAAATAAGGCCATGAAACATCAGCTGAAAGTGATGAAATTACGTTTGGTTATAAAAGGAAAACTGACTTTGACAAAGGGCACTATCACTACATGCTTTGAGGCCCAAATGTGAATTGCATACAGACATGCAGGCACCCTGAAAGACTCAGAAAGTGGTTGTTTGCAAGTATCACATAACACCTCGGCTGTCTGCACGATGACCTGTGGACTGAAGAACAAGTATGATGAAACTTGTTCTTCACACAATTACTCAGTTACTAATATCATGGTGACTAAAATTTGAAACGTATTATTGGGGAACTGATAGTATCTCCCTTTCTCAAGTAAAATTCATAGACAATAGAAATGTACACAGCAAAGCTCTCAACAAAAGTACAAATATAAACTAAAAATGCAGAAACTATAAGCTTAAATTTCAATTAAAATATAAGTATACCTTTGAAAAATTACTCCTTCCAAGAAAAGAAATCAAACTGTTCAAAGAAAAGGACTAGATAATTATAAAGGAAAGGACTGAGAATTGTAAAGGAAAGGAAGACCAGGAGCCTCAAACACAGCATCCATCAATTCAAAAGGGCAAATGCTAAAAGAATAAACACAGAGAGACCACCGTGGGAGAAAAGCAAGACAGTCTGACTAGAAAAATCAATAACGTGCTAGGCAACATCAATATGTTGAAATCCTTCTACATTGTCGATGGAAATGTAAACTAGTATAATTACTATGGAAATCAGTATGGAGATACTTTACATATATACCCATGTTTATAGGAGCACAATTTATAATAGCTCAATCTTGGAAGCAATCTATATAAATGGAGTACTACTCTGCCTTAAAGAAGGACAAGCTTAAGTCCTATGTAAGAAAATGGATACACCTTGAGACCTTAATGTTAAGTAAAATAGATGAGATACACAAGATTAAATATCACATGGTTTCTCTAATATGAGAAATCCAAAATATAGAGAGTAAAATACAAAGTAATAGGAAGCAGTGAGATCTTTTGCAAATGGAAAGAGATGATGTGGGGGGAGTAAAAAGAAATGACATATTATGTACATGAATATTATGTACTACAAGCACATACTAATAAAAATTGCAAAACATGGGGCTGGGGATATACTTTGGCAGCAAAGTGCCTGTTTGGCAAGTGCAAGGTTGTGAGTTTGATTCAAGGTATAAAATAAATAAATAAATAAATAAATAAATAAATAAATAAACAAACTTTTAAGTGTATAAGCTCATACATTTATTTTAAAAGTCTTTACCTTTATTAAGAACTTAAACTAAGCTAACATAGTTATTTGTTGTTGCTGCTGGAAAAGGTCAAACTGTAACTGTGTATATTTATGGGACATAAAATGTTGTTATGAATTACAAATAGACTATGAAAGAATTATAAGTCAGGTTAGCTGGATGTGGTAGCACACGGCTATAATCCCAGTACTTAGGAGGCTGAGGCAGGAGGATCACTCTGAGTTTTAGGCCAACCTGGGTTACATAAGATAATACTGTCTCACACTGTCCCCCTGTAATGATGACAATAATTAAGTGAAGATAATTAACATATCACTTCAAACGTTTGTCATTTTAGGATGAGACCATTTCAAAATTTACTCTTAACAATTTTGAAGTATAGAATACATTTTTATTATACAGATAATTGGGTAGATAGGCAGAAAGACAGACCAGTGGATGATAATCTCAAAAAAATAAAAAAGAACAAAATGCTTTCCTCCTGTCTGAGACTCTGTACTCCTGACTAAAACCTTCCCACTGCTCACTCCAAGCCTCTGATAAGTACCACTTTATTTCTGCATCTGCAAAGTTCATTGCTCTAGATTCCACATATAAGTAAAAACATGAAAAGCTGTCTTTCTGTGTCTGCTTTATTTTATTTGCATAAGGTGCATCAGGTTCACTATGTTGCCAAAAGTGACCACATTTACTGTTTCCAGAATGCTGTCCAGTATTCAGATATATAGCCCTATTACACCACACTGTCTTTACCCTTTCATCTGTGATGGACATATCTGATTCCTTATCTTGGCTACTCTGAACAGTGGTGCAATAAACACAGATTTCCAGATATCCATTCAAAATGTTGATTTCAAATCTAAGTGAGATAGCTGCATCATATGGCAATTCTATTTTTAATTTGTTTAGCATACTGTTCTTGAAACAGGCAAAGGGCAATATCAAAAGTTTGTCCCGGGCCAGCCAGACAGCTCAGCAGACTAAAGCGCCTGCTTAGGCAGAGTACAGAGGCAGGGTTTGATCCATGCTGGCCCCAGCCCTGGGGCATGTTGGGACCGTAATTGAGACTGGGCATGGTGACGTGCACCTGTAATCCCAGCACTTGGGAAGGCTGAAAACAGGAGAATCATTATGAGTCCAACCTATGGTGTTAGACCCTGTAGATCCTGTACTCAAAAAAGTTTGTCTGGCTTTTCCTTAAACTTTACAGTAACCAAAGAGTTGATAGGAAAAGATTTTTTTATTTTTGTTTGTATGCTACAGGAATTGAACAAGCACCCTTGCACTGAGCAACAGCCTCAGTTCCTTTTGTTATTTTTTTTTTACTTTGAGATCAGATCTTGCTCAGTAGCGAAGTTGCCTAGGCTGGGCTGGAACTTGCAATCCTCCTGCATCAGCCAAGTACTCTGGCAGGTGTTCACCATTATGCCCAGCAAGATAAGATCTTAATAAAAGAATGCCAGCTACAAACACAAAAGGAATAACACATTAAAATGTAACTATTTTTCAACATATAATGAAAGAATGAACTACTAGAAAGAAAAATGAGGAATACTTTATACTGGCCAGATGAGCTACCAAAACCTGAGTCCACTTGTGACTAAACTCTGAACAAACAGGTATTAATCCAGGTATTACCTGCCTGGAGACTTAAGCAGAGGAACTACATAAGTGTTTATGCAACATTCTTTTAAAAACAAAGAATGAAAACTGAAAATGATTATGAACAGGTTTTTAGATCTTACTACCAGTTAACAAAAATACAAGCAATAAAGAAATACTTTAAACTAAAGGTACAAACTAAGCAAATGTAGAATGTATAAAATTCTATTTTTTTCTCTTTCTTTCTTTCTTTCTTTCTTTCTTTTTTTTTTAAAGACAGGACCTTGCTCTGTAGATCAGACTAGCTTTGAACTCACTATTTAGCCCAGGCTGAACCTGAATTCACAGTGAACCTCCTGCCTTAGCCTTTTAATAGAATATGGGAAATTCTATAAGTCAAATGTCATTTTCTTCAATTAGTGAAAAAGAAAAAAGAAACTGTCTAGGTTAAAACAACAAAAACAAAAACAACGTAAGAGACTTACCTATCAAGTATTATGGGTCAGAACCTACACTCTGATTTGAAGAGATCAAATACAATAAGAAATAAATAAGGGGATTGGAAAGTTGGAAAATGATTAGATACAAGATAGTAAAGAATTTTGTCAAATGCTTTATGGTGTGATAATGACATTATTGCTCTCATATTTAAACAATGAAGAATATATTAACATGATAGTACAATAATGAATTTGTGATTCACTGGAGAAGAGGAAGAATGAGCTATTGATGAAACAAGACTGGCCATACTATAACCACTGTTAACATGGGATGGTGACTACAGCAGTTCATTATGTTGTGTTTCACAAACTAAATTTTTCTATACACTAACAAAAATTTTAAAATCTGCCAAGCATGATGGTGCACACCTATAATTCCAACACTTTGGTAGGCACTACTCAAAAGAGTGGTGCCCAGAAAAGACTGGCAAAATAAAAGATTTTTAAGAGATCCACAGTCTTATACTACTGTACTCAAAATGTTCAGATTTCAGTGATTATCATTCATCATGAAAAGGACAAGATGACAAACTAAATGAGAAAAGACAAAACAGGTACAAACATAAAAAACCACAGATATGAGAATTATCTGATAACTTTACAATAATCATAATAAACATATGTCAGTAATCATATACAATCATGGCTGAGTCAACTGGAAAAAGTAAATCTTAGCAGAGAAACATCAGGTACAAAGATAACCCAATGGAAATTTCCTTGTTAAAAACATTAAGTGACCAAAAGAAAAACCCAATGATCAATGAATGAGATCACCATCAAACTGGACAGGGGAGATGAAATGAACAAAAAAAATTACCCAGAATAAAGAGAGACATTAAAATGAAAATAAAATTAACATGGTCTCAAGAACCTGTGGAGCAATAAAAACAGATGCAATATTGACATTATTAGAGAACCAAAGGAACAAGAGGGAGGAAAAGTACTTCAAGATGAAATAGATGAGGATTTCTCAAATTACAGTAGCTAAGTGAACTGCAAAATGGTAAGCCTAAAGAAATACACAGCATGATGTCAAAATCTTAGGGAAAAAAATCTTGGGAGGAAAAAAAGAATGCTCTTCACCTAAAAGAAGAAAACAGTAAGAACAGCTGGAGATTTCTCACAAAAGAATAAGAGACCAGCAAATCATTTCTTCAAATTAGGAAAGAAAAGAAGCTATAAAATGAGAATTTTGGATCAGTGAACACCGATTTCAAGAAAGAAAGAAAAAAAAAGATAAAGACATATTCAGTGCAATAAAACTTACTACTAGTAGTCTGGCCTATAGGAAACTCTCATGGAAAGGAAATGAAAAATGATCTTGGAACATTAAGAAAGGAAAATTGCCAAGACAAATAGGAAACAGATAACGCATTCTCCTTCTTGAGTTTTCTAAATGATTTCTGACAGCTGATGCATAAGTTTTGACACTGATATGCTTGTTGATAAAAGCAGAGGTAATATTAAAGATAAACATACTATACATGAAGGAAAAAAGTCACACAAAGAGAAACAGTATTTCCATTTCAATCAGGCTGATATAAGGCTGACCTCAATGAGTTGTGATAAAACATACAAATACAAATGGAAATACCCAGAAATAAGACGTTACAGGTAAATTAAAATATAACTCTAAAAAATTTTCAAAGTCAAAAACAATAAAAACGACACACAAAGGGCCTACTTGAATCATATTAAAAATCATATCTCAATACAAATGATCTGAGTACATGAATTAAAGCCAGAAATTAGATAACTGCATAACACAAAAAATATTCAACACTATGTAAGAAACTCAATTCAAATAAAAGAAGATATGTGTACGTAAGTAGTAGGATGGGAAAAATAAGACAGTGTTAATTTCAATTAAAATGCAGATGAGAAACTTTTAAGAACTTAGGATGACTCTGGGCAGCCCATGGAACTTTGAAAAGCTGTGATCTGTGGGCCCAGTGCACACAGGAATGGAGCTTTCCTGGCAGCTGGTCTAACCTTTTAAGAACATTGGAGGACTCTGAGCAGCTCTCAGGACTCTGGTGAGCTGTGTCCAATGGCCATGAGTGCACAAACATGGAGCTTGTGCTGGTCCAAACTTTGAAAAACTACGGAGGATTCTGGGTGGTCCAGGGGATCCTGGTGAATCCAGCCCACATCTATCACCTACAATGAAGCTTTCTTGAGTATTAGCCAGTCATCCCTACTAGCAGTGAGAAGCTTGGTGAGTGTACTCTGCTCCTCAGAGAGAAACCTTACAGACCCAAGCCCCAGCATTCTCTCACCATTGCTAAGTCTGGGTGATTACTGGGAGCTTCAAGAATTTCAAAACACAGAAACACAGGGTAATCTCAACCCTCCAACCCACCCAGAATAAATCCAGGACACAAAGACAAACAAGAATTTGGAAATCACATCCCTGAAATTGCTGAAAAGATAGCAAAAGAAGTAAACAAACAAGTCTATCAGACTACAGAAGAAATAAGATAAAAAATAATCTCTCAGGTAAAAAAGAAATGATAACAATGGTGAAAGAATTGCTCAGGAAAGCTAAAGAAGACATAGACAAAAAAAAAAAAAATGGAATACACAGTGATGAAAACCACTGAATGAACAATACAGGAAAGAATTACAATGCATGAAACAGATTCAAAGAGATATCCAGAAAATTAAGAGTTCCACTGAAAGTTGACAAAGCTGCTTGAATGAACATGAAGATAGACTTTCAGTCCTCAAAGATTGAAGAGCAGCTACTGAACATGAAAGGGAAGATCTTTTAAAACTAACAAAGAATCAGAAAAAAAAATTCAAAAATTACAGAACAACTCAAAGAAAAATAATAGGTGTAAATGAAACAGCAGGAGACACCACAAATTACTAAAAACATTATTTGAAGAAGTACTAGTAGAAAATTTTCTAAACATGAGAAAAAAAAATCTGACATACAGGTAAGCAAGGCATTTAGAACTTCAAACAGTCAAAATCAAACTAAATCTATACCTACTCAAGATTTCAGAAATTTAGTAAAAGAATAGACTATTAAAAGCTGCTAGAGATAAGAAACAGATCACCTACAATGCAAAGTCCATTGGAATCAAAGCAGATTTCTCAACACAAACCATGAAAAATCAAAAAGAGGTTAGAGTAAATTATTTTGGGTCGTGAAAGAAAGTAACTTCCAACCCAGATGGATGTATCCTGCAAAATTATCCACGAAATTCAATGGAGAGATGAGATGCTTCCACGATAAAGAACAACTGAAGAAATTCATGACTATTGAACCAACTCTACAAAGAGTACTGACAGATATTCTAAAAAGAGACAGAAACACAGCTTCAAGAACAACAGAAAGGAATCACAAAACAGAGCAAGTAATTAAAAACAGGGAAAAAGTATAGAAACTATAGCAGGAAAATAACATGACAAACATAAGCCTGCACATATCAGTTATAATAATCAATATAAACAGCCTCAATTCACTATTCAAAAGAAACAGACTAGCAGAGCAGAATAACAAACAAAATCCAACATTAAGTTGCATACAAGAAAAACATTTCACTCAAAAAGATATACACAAAGTCAAAGGATAGAAACAATTCTCCATGTCACAGGAAACCAAAAAAAGGAGCAGTAGCTATTCTAGTTGCTGACACTATCAACTGCAAACCAAAAATCACTGAAAGAAATAAAGAAGGTCATCACATGCATGTTAAGGGACAACTGCAAGAGAAAGAGCTAACAATTATAAATATGTATGCACCCAATATAAGAGGACCTACCTACAGAAAACAAATTTAAATAGATATGCAAAATCAAATAAGCCACAAAAACAACTGTAATGGGGAACTTTAACACACCACTGTCACAAAGAGATAGATCAACTAAACAAAAATTCAGCAAAGAAACAACAGAACTAGCCTAAACTTGTGAAGACATTGACTTGGTAGACCTTTACAGAATGTTTCAGCCAGCAACAACAGAATACACATTCTTCTCAGGTGCACAAGGGACATTCTCCAAACACACCATATACTAGCACACAGAGCATCCTTAAGTAAATACAAAAGAATCAAAATAATCCCATGCATACTTTCTGACCACACAGCAATAAAATTGGAAATTATTGACAAAAGAAATAACAGAGAGATCCAGTCCTAGCCGTGGCCCAGTGAGTTTGTTGGAGAGCTTCCAGCTACCCTGCGCCTGCGGGACCTGCCATCCCAACCAGGAAAAGATTAGGTATGACCCTATTCCACACCCTTGGGACACCCCCCACCATTGCACAGCACCTCCAACACCCCGCCCGCCTAGTAGGAATTTCTGCTGCATTCCTGGAACCCCCAGATCCAGTCCTAGCCCAGGCCCTGTGAGTGTGGGAGAGCTTCCCCCTACCCTGGGCAAGCAGGACCTGCAATCCCAGCCAAGGCAAAGCATCCATGAGACCCTCTTCCACATCCTTGGAATGCCCCCACCACTCCGCAGCACCCCTTCCACCCCACAGGGCAAGTAGGAATTTCTGCGACATTCCGGGAACCCCCAGATTCAGTCCTAGCCCAGAACCGGTGAGTTTGTGGGAGAGCTTCCAGCTACCCAGTGCCAGCAGGACCTGCCTCCCAGTCTACACGAAGAGTGGATGACACCCTGTTCCACACACTTGGAACATCCCCAAACACTTAGCAGTACCTCCCCCACCCCATGCATCTAGTAGGAATTTCTGCCACATTCCAGGAATCCACAGAACCAGTCCTAGCTCAGGCCCAGTGAGGGTGTGGGACAGCTGCCTCTCCCGTCTATGCTAATTTGTCCCCTCCAGACTCAGCTCAGGCCTGGCATACAGGCCTAAGGTGAAACCCTGCAGCTGCAATCCCTGAAGAGAGTGTAAGGAACAGAACCAGCCAGCTAGTCCTGGAGAAGAACATCTTGCCAGAGGGGCACAACAGGTTCACTCCCAAGGGCTGCAGCAGGAAGCAGCAGAGCACAGAAGCCAGACCCAAGCAAGGCACAGCTGGATTAATCCAAACTTTGTAGATATGCACCTGAACTTCAGTAGGGGCTAAGGTTTTAACTGCACCAAAGCTCTACAACAAAGGTCAGAAGACAGGGCTACACAAAATGCCAGTGAGAAGAAGCAAAATGCAATCTCAAAACCCAAGCCCACGCATAACTAGTACAGAGGACACTAACACAGAACAAATTGGAATCACACAGCTGAACTCAATGAATCAACAGCTTCTAAAACAAAGAAACAGCTGCAGAAAGGTATAGAGCAACTGAGACTGGAAATGAAAGAATTCCCTAAATTAATAACATCTGCAATAAAGAATCAAATGCACAAACATATGGAGGAAACCCAATGCCCACCCAGAAGAAGTACAGAGGACACAAGGTCAGCTCAAATATATGAATTAATAGTGTCAATAGAACACAAGCAACAGCAGAAAGTCATAGAGGAACTCAGAACGGAATTGTTTTCTACCAGTTCAACACAAATGTACGAATTACTAGCATCAATATTAAATAAGCAACAGCAGAAAGTTATACAGGAACTCAGCAGAATTTTGAGAAATAAGAAAAGAATTCTAGGAACTCTTAGCATTTGAAGTAAAGAATAAACTACAGAAACGTACTGGGGAAAACCAATAACACTAGGGTGAAAGAATTAAAAACTGCCTCTAAAGAAGACATTCATAAAAAAAAAAAAAATAGAGGACATTAGAAAAATGACGGATTCCTTGAATGAGCAATACAGGAAAGAAATAGATCGCATGAAGCAGAGCTTACAAAACCTTTTAAGTGAAAGTGAAGAGAGAGTTTCAGATGTTGAATACCCTGGTGTAGCTAGTGAAAAGGAAAGAAACGATCTCTTAAAAAAACCTAGGATGCAGGAAAAAATAATCCATCACCTGCAAGATGATGCAAAGATGAACAATGTGAGACAAATAGGCTTAAATGAGAAAGAAGGAGTCTAAACAAATGATATTAAAAAAATACGGGCAGAGGTAATTGCAGAAAACATCCCAAATATGAGAAAACATTCTGATATTCAGGTAACCGAAGCATACAAAACACCAAGTAACCTCAACCCAATGAAAAACACACCGAGTCACACAATACTCAAGATCGCAGAAATACAGCACAAGAATAATATATTATAAGCCGCTAGAGAAAAGAAGCACATCACATTCAAAGGAAAACCCATCAGAATTACGGCCGACTTCTCTTCACAAACCATGAAGGCAAAAGAGCATGGAGCAGAGTACTTCAAGTCCTCCATGAAAACAAATTCCAGTCCAGAATACTATACTCTGCAAAACTCTCTTTTAAGTTTGATGGAGAACTGAACTACTTCCATGACAAAGAACAGCTAAAGAATTTCATGATAACAAAGCCAATCCTACACAGACTACTGAAAGATGTTCAAGAGAGGAACCAAAATGATCAGAACTCCAAGAGTAAGATCAGAAGCAACAAAGTAAATAGGGCAAGCAATTAAACACAGGAGAAAAAAGAGTAAATGACAACAGGTAAATAACATGTCAATCGTACGTCAATACATCTCAATTATAACCATCAATGTAAATCGACTCAATTCACCAATTGAGAGAAAAAGACGGGTAGAGAGGATTAGGAAACAAAATCCAAGAATATGCTGTATACAAGAAACACATTCAAATCACAAACACATTCATAGGCTGAAAGTCAAAGGATGGAACACAATATTACATGCACCAGCACCTCAGAAAAAGGCAGGCGTAACAATCCTGTTCTCAGACAGTCTCAACTTCAAACCAACAATGATCAAGCGAAATAAAGAAGGTCACTATATGCTACTCAGGTAAAAAATTAAAGAGGAAGAGGTAACACTCATGACTATGTATGCACCAAACACGGGAGCACCCAACTATATAAAGCAAATCTTAATGGACAGGAAAAATCTAATATCCAATACCACAACCTTAACAGGAGACCTTAACACGCCCTTATCCCCAAAAGATAGATCAACCGGACAAAAACTTAGCAAAGAAGTAACAGAACTCAATCAGAGCTTAAAAGAAATGGACTTGGAGGATACATAGAGTGTGCCACACAAACACATCTGAATACGCATTTTCCTCAGCTGCACATGGGTTATTTTCTAAAATAGACCACATACTTCTCCACAGGTCATGCTTAAATATATGTAAGAAAACAGAAGATATCCCAAGCACATTATCTGACCACAGTACAATGAAACTGGAAATAAATGACAAAAGAAACCAGAAAAAAACCCTAAATACACGGAAATTAAACGATACCCTAATCAGGAACCAATGGGTCACAGATGAAAATAAACAAGAAACTCAACAATATCTACAATTCAATGAAAATTCAACCACAACTTGTTGGAAATTATGGGATATGATGAAAACAGTTCTAAGAAGAAAACTCATAGCTATGAACTCACACATTAGGAAAATAGAACGGGAAGAAAAAAATACCCTGATGCAGCACCTTCAAAAACTAGAGAAAGAAGAGCAAACCAAATCCAGAGTTCAAATATGGGAAGAAATCATACAGATTAGAGTAGAAATTAATTCAATTGAGACAAAGAAAACAATTCAAAGAATTAAAAAAGAAAAAAGCTATTTCTTTAAAAGATTAAATAAAATCGATAAGGCCCTAGGTAACCTCATCAAAGAGAAGAAAGAAAACATTTAAATACAAGCAATAAGGAATGAAAAGGGTTTAATCACCACAGGCCTGGTGGGAATTAGGAAGATTATCAATAACTACTCTCAGAATCTTTACTCTCACAGAATAGAAGACACAGAAGGAATGGACAGATTCCTAGAAAGGTACAAATTACCACAACTCAATCGACAAGATATAACCACTATCAATAGCCCAATAACAACCAATGAAATACAAGATATAATTCAAAACCTAATGACAAAGAAAAGGGCAGGTCCAGATGGATTCATAGCTGAATTCTATAAGACATTTACAGAAGATGTAGTCGCTATACTCCTCAAACTATTCCATGAAATTGAAAAGGAAGCAATCCTCCCAAAATCATTCCTGGAGACAAGTATTATACTGATACTAAAACAAGGCAAAGACGCAACTAAGAAAGACAACTGCAGGCCAATCTCCCTCATGAACATAGATGCCAAAATCCTCAATAAAATACTAGCAAATAGAATACAGCAAATCATCAAGAAGATCATACACCATGACCAGGTAGGATTCATCCCAGGGATGCAAGGATGGTTCAATATTCGAAAATCTATCAATGTAATACACTATATAAATAGAGCAAAAACTAAAAACCACATGATCATCTCCATTGATGCAGAAAAGGCTTTTGAAAAGTCCAACACTCATTCATGTGCAAAGTGCTACAAAAAATTGGAATAGATGGTCTCTACTTCAATCTGGTAAAAGCCATTTATGAAAACCCAACAGGTAACATTATCCTAAATGGGGAAAAACTGAAATCTTTTACTCTTAGATCTGGTACAAGACAGGGATGTCCTCTACCACCACTCCTATACAATATAGTTCTAGATTCATTAGCTAGAGCTATTAGACAAGAAAAAGAAAGAAAAGGAATGAGAATAGGTAAAGAAGAAGTTAACTACAATAATCTATCATTATTTGTAGATGACATGATACTTTACTTGGAAGACCCAAAAAAGTCCACCAAGAAGCTACTAGAATTAATACAGAAATTCAGTAGCATAACAGGCTATAAAGTCAATACCCAAAAGTCAATAGCATTCCTCTACACACCCAACAAACACACTGCTAGGGAAATTACAGAAACAATACCTTTTACAATAGTACCAAGGAAAATGAAATACCTTGGAATTAATCTAACTAAAGAAGTCAAAGATCTTTTCCAAGAAAATTACAGTACTCTTAAAAAAGAGATCGTACAGGATTTCAGAAAATGGACAGATATTCCATGCTCCTGGATAGGAAGAACCAACATTGTGAAGATGGTCATACTCCCAAAATTGCTGTACAGATTTAATGCAATCCCTATGAGACTACCACCAACATACCTCACAGAGGTAGAGAAATCATTTCTAAAATTTATTTGGTGCCAGAAAAGACCTAGAATAGTAAAGGCAATCCTGGGCAATAAAGAGAAGGCGGG